>NC_063219.1:40052510-40065010 GCF_020740725.1 Corvus hawaiiensis | reverse complement strand
TCAGAGCTGGGATGAGTTCTCCAAACTCAGGCCGAGTAAGACAGGAAAACTGATCCTGAAGAGAGATTGACAGGTGCGGTGAGCAGTTTTGCAGGAGGATGGATTCATGGATGAAAAGGAAAATTTCCACCAGCCAAAATTATTTGCCAAATTACTTGCCAAATTCAGCTGAGGGCAAATATGAGAAAGGAGAAAACATAAAGCAGAAGGATTTCAGCTATTCCATGGATGGAATGTTCAACCAACCCCAAACAGAGTTGTTCATACATGAAGAAAAAAAATCCAGGAATTTTCCTGCTGGCCTGGACAGAATTGATTTTATGCCAGTGTTCAGCCAAGACCCTGACCTAGGACCTGCACCTGGGGCCAGAAGGTCATGTCCTGGCTCTGGGACATGTCCATGGACACCAGGGACCCTTCCAGGCTGGCGCAGCCCTGGGCTTCTCCTGCCTCTGGAGCTGGAAATGGGGTGAGGCTGGACCCCCCTTATCCCAGTGAGCTGCCTATGGGATCAAGCCCTGAGGGAGCAGCCTACGCTCAGCCCCTGTTCTGCAACAGGAGGGGCTGTGCTCAGTGAAACCCCTGCCCGCTGGGCTCCCATCCCCAGGCCCTTTCCCAGCTGGACGCTGCACAAGGATTGAAGAAGGGCAGGAGTCAGACCTGACCCGGCTGCTGAAGTTCCACCTTCGCAAAGTCAGAGCTCAAAGGCGATGAAAAGGTCCATTAATAAGATTATTGCCATTCATTTTGATATCTAAATCTGTGCCAGCAGGCATAGCTATCAGATATCTGAATTCTTGTAATGAAAGTGCTCCAGGGATACCGCAAACCCCACTGAAGTCCCAGCTTTTTACCTCTGCAGCCCACCTGCTCTGCCAGCCAGGCTCAGCCCCATTCCTGCCTACAGTGTGTGTCCATGTGGATTTTAAACCCCAGCCCTGGCTCCCTGCAGCGTGCTCTGCTGCTCAGAGACCTCGGGCTGGCGATGCCCTGCCTGGAGCCAGCCAGAGCGAGCAGCGGCAGCCCCGATAAATCCACTTTGCTCCGTTCCTGCTGGCTTCACACCCCATCGAGGAGTGCACGGCCAGCTGTGTGCAAGGGATCCCAAAGTGGGCCTGCCCTGCATCCCTGTGGCCGGGCACAGTGTCCTATGTGGGCAGGGGGCACAGTGTCCGGTGTGGGCAGGGGGCACAGGGTCCCACGTGGGCCGTGGTGCCATGCCCAGGTCCCTCCCGGCCGCAGCCCCTCCTGCTCCCCACGCCGGGCTGTGCTGACGCGGGGATCGCCCACGTGTTTTCCTTTCCATCACCCCTGGTTTAAAAGGCCCATGGGGAACGATGGGACCAAGGGCAGGAAGGCTCCCGCTCCCAGGGCAGGCGATGAAATGCACTGGAATAAATGGCTCCTTTCAAAGCAGAGCTGGAAAACACCACGTTGATCCAAGGGTTCCGAGCGGCTTTTCAATAGCCCGTCCCGCGGGGTTCAAAGGGTGCTCTTGTCCGAGCTGGAACACGGCCCTGAGCAGCCCCAGCCCTTGGATACTCACAAACACACATGCCTTGCTGCCTCCCTCCCCCTCTCTCCTGTGGAAACTTCCCCAGATAATTGATCTTTTCAGGAAAAGAGAATAACAGACTCGAGGTCCCATCCTCTTGCTGCAGGAGTCAATGGGAATTTGGCTAATGACACTCCCGGGAGCAGAGTGAGCCTTCGATTTCCAATAGGGAAGCAGCTCCGGGCTGCAGGAGAAGGTTTAATGCCGTGCTGGGCTGACACGGATGGGGCTCAGCCTCGGGCAGCCGTGCACGGGACCCTTCACATGGAGCTTCTCCCAGCGGCTGGAGAAGACCTCCAAGATCACAGAGTCCAACCTTTGCAAACTTCTCTGCCAGTATTCCCTGCAGAGAAGACACAGCCTTACTGGGAGCTGCAGAGGCTTCCCTGGGGGGTCAGGCCCCCTGGCACTGCCTGGTCCCCCATGTCGTGACCCCCTCTGCAGGAGATGCCCCTGGCACACCGGTGCCCACCACTGCACAAACTCTCTCCACAATGAAAAACAGGTGATTTCTCTAATATTCCCATTGAAAGCAATGGGATGGCCTGAAGAAAAAAGTGTTATCTAATCCACACCAAGAGATGTGGTCACAGTTCCCACATTTTTCCAGGAAAGCTGTGCACCAGCAGTTCTGATGTGCACACACTCGGAGCCGGTGTGTTGAGCCAGTGCCACTGAGAGCTGCTCTGCACAACCTGATTTTGCTGCTTTTTACCATGACAAAGGACTCGGGTTCCTATGAATAAATCTGTAACTAGACCACACACGATTATTAGGCTCCGTACCAACTGTCCCTCATTAATGATTCACAGGAGCCATTAGCATTTTGAGGCAAACAAGGTGTACTTAGTTAGCGGGACACGACCCAGCTGTCATTAAATTATATCTATGATTAATGATCTTCAGAGGCAGAGCTCCGAGCCTGGGCGAGGGTGAAGGGACAGGGAGGGGGGTCGTGGCTGGCAGTGGGATGCCGCAGGGCCCCTCAGATACAATCATGGAATGGTTTGGGCTGGAAAAGCCCTCTGAGACCATCAAGTCCAGTCATTCTCCCAGCATTGCCAAGGCCACCACTGCCCTGTGTCCCCAGGTGCCACATTCACACGGCTTTGAAATCCCTCCAGGGACAGGGACCCTACCCTGCCCTGGGCAGCTGTGCCAGGGCTGGACAGCCCTTTCCATGAAGGAATTTCTCCTAACATCCAATCTGAACATCTCCTGGCACAACTTGAGGCTGTTTCCTCTTGCCCTCTTGTGTGTTACCCAGGAGCAGAGAGAATTTGGGTTTTTTTACAGAAAACCTGATACCTCCTCAGCAACTGCAGATTGTGATCAAAAGTGGTTGAGGAAACACAGAGCCAAAGGTTGAAGCTGAGGGATGGGTGACAGCAGTGTCAGGGCAGGCACGGCCAACAGCTCAGGAAAAATGGTACAACATTCAGAGAGAAAACATTATTTTTGCTGCCAGATTTTAATTTAATTAGGGATTGTTTGGGTTTTGTTCTTTTGAATGTGGTTTGTTTATGGCTGTTGGTGGAGAAGTCTCACTGCCATGGCAACGTGCAGCAAACACACACGGGAGAGCGCTGGGAGCGCTTTGTCACGGGCTGTCACTCACCTGCCAAGGGAAGGGAAGGAGCTTCCAAGCAGCAGAACATGGAAAACTCTCAGAATAAACCCGGACTGGAGCAGTGACAAGTTATCTGCGCTCACCACAACTTTTCACAATGCTCATACGTAAATGTTGACAGGACAGAAGGGAATTAAATGAGGCTGTGGGAAGAATGTTGAGTTTCCATGTGAATTTGTTTTATCATAATGCTGTCGCAAAATCAGATTATTCTATTTTTTCTTTCTGGACAGACCTTGCAGACACTCTGCAATGCAATCAAGATTCATGTGTTTAACAAAAGTGCTCCAAAGTGTCTCCCCAGTGATTTGCTGTGGGAAAACAACCCTAAAATGCTGGGTCCCTCCCCCTTTTTTTTTTGTTTGTGGGAGGGAGGATGTTCTGTGGGCTATGAAAACACGCGAGTTGAATTAGCTGAGCAGGAAAAGCAGGGAGGCATTGCTGGGGCCAGCTGGGTCAGCGGGCAGGGAGGCAGGAGGGCACAGTGCTGGGCTGAGAGCAGCACAGAGCTGCTCCTGCAGCGGCGGCCAGCGAGTGGCAGGGCTGGGCAGGATCTGATCATTTGTCCTGCAGGCGGGAGCTCCCGGGGGGGAGGCTCAGCCTTGGCTGTCTGCAGGGACTTGTGCCCTTCAGCCTCCCCTCGGTGCTGGGGTCGCAGCGACAAGGGGGCAAAGGCAGGGCTTTGGGAGCACCCCGTGTTCTCTCTGTGACCTGGCTACTCTGATAAGAGGCAGCAGACGGGGCTGGAGTGACAGGACATCACTCCTGGCTGGGCAGCATCCGCAGGTGTCCCCATCGCCGTGGGGACAATGTCCCTGTGCAGCCCCTGCCGGACCCGCCTCTGCCTGGCCGCTCCATCCCCGCTTTCAGTGCTCCAGCCTGGGACTTCCCTTCTCCTGGGCCTGCCCGGCCCTCGGGCAGTGCTGCTCCAGCCCCGCTGCTTCCAGCCTGGCCTGGAAACTTTATCCAAGAGTAACCTTTAGCTTAGAACAAAACACAGTTTTAGTCTATGGGAACGCCAAAACCCTAAACTGAAACCCCAGCAATGGTTAGTTCTGTGCAGAGACTCCCTTTATGTATTTTTCCCACCTGTGCCCCCGCGATGTCCCTGTTTTCCAGCACAGGTGGCACGGCTCTGTGCTGCTGTCCATGCCTTTGCTTTTAAGAGAGTGCTGTGGTTCACAGTGTCACCTGTTCAAACATGATGTGACATCCTTGTGGCTGCTCCCACGGCCACGGAGTGAGGAGAAAACTTGCCATCAACTTCAGTGGATAAAACCTTTGTAACTAATTTATAGCTAATTACTTTGTTAATATTCGACTCTTTATAAGCTGTCCCAAAAGGCAGCAAATGTCAGGAGGGGGCACTCAGGGCTGTGCCCTGCAGCAGGACACTGGGCTGGGGACACCGGGCTGGGGACATGGGGGTCCCACTGCCAGCGTGGGGGAGGCCATGGGTTGGTGCTTGGCACCACTGACCTCGCGCGGGTTTGTTAAAACCTGATCATCATAAGCATCCTTCCACAGGATTCCAGCATCACTGAGGCTGGAAAACCCTCCAAGGTCATCGAGTCCAACCTGTGACCAATCCCCACCTTGTCCCCAGCCCAGAGCACTGAGTGCCACGTCCAGGCCTTCCTTGGACACCTCCAGGGGTGGGCACTCCACCAGCACCCTGGGCATTCTTCCCCTCTGGGAACAGCTGCCTGTCTTTGCCACCAGCAATGTCCCTGCAGCTGCTCTGCCCATGACACATCCAAAGGCAGCAGCAGCTCCCAAAGTTTGAGCTTCCTGGAGGGGATCTTCCTCTCCGCTGTCCCCACAGGGTGGAGGAGCCACGGGGCTGATGAAGGGCAGATGGAGAGGTGGGGACAGGGATGGGGAGGTCACTGGTGTTGGTGGCAGTGCCGTGGGGTGGTGGCAGTGCTGTGAGGGTGGTGGCAGTGACGTGAGGGTGGTGGCAGTGCCGTGGGGTGGTGGCAGTGCTGTGAGGGTGGTGGCAGTGACGTGAGGGTGGTGACAGTGCTGTGGAGTGGTGGCAGTGCCGTGGGGTGGTGGCAGTGCTGTGGGGAGGTGGCAGTGCCGTGGGGAGGTGGCAGTGCCACAGGGTTTTTCCCTTGTCCCCAGGCCCAGCGTCAGCGGGGGGGAAGTGAGAGTGGTGGGGCTGGAAAAGGCAGAAGTGAACTTCATGTGACTCCAGCCAACACCCTGGCTGGAGGTGACACCCTGTCACTGAGGCACATGTGACAGTCACAGCCTGGTTACACGAAACCCCAGGACAGGGACCATAGGAGCCAAGCCAGGCAGAGATGTGTTACAGCTGCCAGGGTACCAAGGGCTGGGAAAATTCATGATAAAGGTGATCAGCTCCTGCCCCCAGAGGCTGCCCATTCCCAGGCACCCCCCTGAGGCATGATCACCTCTTTACATGGCCCAATTAGAAGGCTGATGAGATTTTTGGTCACTTTTTGGCACCCTCCTAATCTCCTGCCCAAGACATGGAAGATGCTGCTCTGGAGAAACACCTGGAACTGCACTGCCAGGGAAAAAACGTCTGTGGCCGGTGCTGCCAGGCTCCGTGTCCCATGTAAAATGTGTAAATCCTCATCTCATCTCCAGCCTGCAGCCCCCTCCTCAGCCCCCAGCCCAGCACCAGGGTCTGTGTCCAAAATCAGCCGTAAGTCCTTACTGGTGTCTTTCTCCTGTCAAGCACCAAGGAATTGTGCATTCCTAAGGCACTTCCCTTTGTAATGAAGTTCAGGTGCCATTTTTCTTCTGAAACACGGGATACACCCATGTTTCTGCTAAAAACAATAAATGTTGATTATTTGGTGGGGCAAGAGGTTGGCAGGAGAGACACACGAGGCAAGGTGCAGCTGAGGCAGCAGAGCTGCAGCACCTCCTCCGAGCTGGCAGGTGATGCAGAGCCAACCCAAGAAGTGTTAAATAACAGGGCAGTGGTGCCGCGGCCGCATCGCTGGGAGGGTGGAGGCTGTCGCCAGAGTATAACAGGTTTTAAATTGGAGGCCTCTACTTAAACCCCACAGGAAATGAGAGGGGTCACAGCAGCAAAGATTGCACCACTCTTATATTACTTTAAAAGACAATCTAATTTCTCCGTCACAAATTGCAGCCTTTTTTTGGAAGATGTCTTTGACAAAAGATGTCATAGTTCGGGGCCATGGCTGTGTGAGAGCCCCGAGCTGTGCTTGGCGTTCCGGGAGTGTGTGTGGAGCTGTGGCATTTCCCTGCAGGGCCAGGCCGGGGGGCTGAGTGGGGAAACACGAATTGCAATGGGGAGACCCCCACAAGGCCAGGGTGGGGGTTCCCACTCGGAACACAGAGCAAGGGCGTGCCGGGCTGCAGGGTGGGGGACCCTGAGCTCTCAGCACCCACCCACCCACCCACCCCCGTGGCACAGGCAGGGTGGGCGCCTGTGGGCAGTACCAAAGTCCTGTGCCAGGCCTTGCTCCGGTGCCCCAATCCTGCTGGCAGAAAATCCTGACCACGCTTAACAAACAGAATAAAGCACCTCCTTGGCTTGCCCGGAGCCCTCCCGGCTTGCCCGCGCCGGGTGTTCCCCACAGTTTGTCACAGTGCTCTGGAAATACCAGATGGGTCATGGAAAGAGGAACGTCTGCAGCACACAGAGCTCTGCCTCTCTCTGTGGGTGGAAGCAGAAACCCTACAAACACTTCTGTTTTCTCCCACAGCTGGAGGGAGGCTGGGGATGGGCTGGGGCTGGTGGGGCCTGGCCACGGAGCAGCAGCTCCAACCGAGGGTGGGACAGTCACGCTGGGGTTGCCGCAGGGTCAGGGCAGCCCCTCTCAACCCGTGACTTCTCCTCATCCCTGTCCAGCGACCCACACAACCCAGCCCAAAAACCACCCAAGCCAACTGTGAGCCAGCCTGGCCCAATTTAACCCAACTCCATCCAGTCCCAACCAACCCCCAACCCAATCCCATTGCCTCCCCACCACTCCTCACCTAACAGCCCATCATGCCATGGGCTGGATTTCACCTTAATTCTCTAAAAGCTGGAAAACCCTAAGAAATAGTGGAGGTGATGCAAATTAAATTTAATTCTCCTACACACATCTTAGAAGTTTTCCCTTTTCTGCCGCCTGTAACATTTACTGTCTTGCTCAAAATAGCCAATTCTAGAAGTTTCGGGGTTTTTTTTCTTTTTCTGGAGAAGGTGCACTCTTGAAATCATTGCTTGTATCAGGGCAGTGTTTTCTGCTGGGACACGACAGCTTCCAGCAGGGCACATTCCAGCCCTGTGAGGAGACAATTCCTGGTGTTGCCGCTCTCTCTTCCAGGTGTCAAAGGAGCCAGGGCAGTTTCTCAAGAGAGCTGAAGTTTTTACCTGTCTGCCCCAGCCAGCACAGAGGGGCCAACCTGAATGACAGCAAGGGCATGATCACCTCTGCTGGGCCAAAGTATTTGTACATCCTCTGTAGAACACAAAACCCCAGCAATGCAGATGCTCTGTGGGCTGAAGCTTTTACATTTGAAATGATATTTCGTATTTCCATTTTTTCAGTAACTTATTAATTTGTGAGCTTAACAGGAGCGTGCCCTGCGCCATGTGTCTCAATTGCATCGCATAAATGTTTAACACTACTGGAAAGCAATAATTTTCTAACCCAAAAAATAGCGTTACAGAAATTAAACAATTGCTAAGTGACCACAGTGCTTTTTCATGAATCCCATCTACTTTATTAACCCGAGATAAGCCAAGGGAGCCAATTACAGTGCACTAAACTGTGCCGTCAGCTGCCTGGGAAAGGCCATTATATTTTCAGCTTCTGTGTAGTTTCAATGAGAATTAGAGTTAAATGTGTATTTTGAATGCAATGGGTTATTACTATGAAGTTAATCATACCATTACTTTTTATTGTGGGGCTGTAGAAGTTTAAGGGGACCCTGAGAGGGCGCAGTGAGAGCAGCCCCTGCTGCTGCCCAGGCCAGTGGGGTCAGCACCGGGCTCACAGCACCCTCCCAAGTCTCCCCAAACTGTGTCACTTGTAGAATTTGCACTTGACTTTTGCAAACATTAAATGTTCTTGTCACCGAGAACTAATTAAGAAATCCGGGCCACTATTGCCGAGCTAATTCTGTTCGGGTTGACTGCATGTTCAAATCTGACTCTGGATGCTCATCTAATGTGTACTGTGACCAACTATTGCGGTTGGATTAAGGTAATTACCTAGCTCAACACTTTTCTGAAACATTTTACAGTAATGGAATCCGAAGCTTTTATGTGCTTCTCCATCTTCACTTCAGAGGATTGGGAGTGTGAAGCTGTGCTTGAGGATGGAAAAGCCAAAGCCCAGCTTATCACCAGCCTTCGGGGCGGCTCAGCTGGGCTCAGACTCCTGATTCCAACGGGGCACTGCAGCAAAAGGCTCTGGAAAGGAGGGGGCAGCCGGGGGGGTCGGGCTCTGCTCGCAGGGAACAGGGACAGGAGGAGAGGGAACGGCCTCAGGCTGGGCCAGGGGAGGCTCAGGGTGGACAGCAGCAGGAATTTCCCCATGGAAAGGGTGCTCAGGCCTTGGAAGTGCCCAGGGAGGTTTGGAGTGCCCATCTCTGGAGGTGTCCAAGGAATTCCTGGAGGTGGCACTCAGTGCTCTGGGCTGGGGACAAGGTGGGCATCGGGCACAGCTGGGACTCCATGGGCTGGGAGGGCTTTTCCAACCTAAACAATTTTGTGAATTTCACAGACCGTGGGAAGAGCCTCAGCATTGGCAAGAGAGAGGCAACCTGCTTTGGATCTGGGAAACCAGTGACCCTGGGACTCATCATGATTTTTCAGGAAAAGTGAAAAATGGGGAATGTCTTGTGGGAATAGCCAGAGAAAGGCAAGTCATCAGAAGCAAGAACCCAAATTTAAATAGAGGCAGTAACAGAAGAACACAACAGATCTCTCCCGGGAAGAGAAGACCTTTGGTCTATTGCAGAGAGATGGAAGGACAGCCACAGCCCTCTCCATGCTCCACAGCCAACACACTCCATCAGCTGAGCCTGGGCTGCACCCCCTCGCCCTCGCCCTCCCTGTCCAGCCGCTAACAAGGGCCATTTATGATGGTTCTCTCCGGGATGGGGCTGCTCTGCCTCGGGAAATTGGATTGCGCTTATTCCTCATTCGCCACAAATTGGGCAATAACTTTCAGGCACTACCCCCGAGCTGGACTCGAGGCAGCCACCTAGAACAGAAAGGGCCTCTCAAGGCCATTGCTAGTGTCCTGAAAGATCCCATCTCTAACTGGCCTGGGTACGGGAGGCTCGGGGTGCCAGTATTCGTTAGGTGCTACTGATGCCTCTTCTTGGTCTTAAAATCAAGAGTCAGACATGGTTAGAAGGGAAAAAGGGATTTTACCTTGGTATTTATTTTAAGGATCCTTAGGTGCACACGTCCAGGTCGAATGCACATCAAAGCACCCTGCCATGCACACCCCCAAAAGACCTGGTATCACATTAGAGGTGTTACTAATTAGCAGATCTATCAAAGATTCCCCAATGAGAGGCTCGAGTGAGCCCCTCTCCCCAAGGTGCCTTCCCCTGGATGGTTCTATCTCAGTTTACAGAATGTGTTCTGGAGAGGACCTTGGGCTCTGGGGCACACCGATCCCCAGCTACGAAGCTTCTGAGATGTTGAGTCTCCCAGCTGAACAAACAAGTCCAAGAATGGAGGCAAAAAGCACTGAGAATACAGAAGTTGTAAAACCGTGTAACAGGGGTATAAAAGAAAAGCCAAAAATCTTCATGGCATCACTCCCACCACTCCCCCGAGTGATTGCAGCCGAGCTGAGCCCCAGCAGTGCAGCACAAAGCCAGGAACCTCAGGCAGCACGGTGCTGATGTGTGCTGGATTCTGCCCCCACAGAGCAGAACTTCCACTCAGATTGCTCATGTTCGTCACCTCCAGGCCCCCGGGAAGGATCTCGTGGTGGGGGTGTTGGGGTGCCTGTGCAGGGACAGGAGCTGAACTGGGTGATCCTTGTGGGTCTGTTCCAGCTCCGGATATTCCCTGATCCTGTGATCCACCCCCCACTCTGGGGTCTCTGGTCCTGACTGGCACAGACAGGATGGGCAGAGGCTCCAGGGCAGGAGGCAGCAGTGCTCATGTGAACATCACCAGGAGCATTTTTCAGCCCACATCAGATGTCCCCATCAAACCTAATTTTAAAAGGATTTATTAAAAAATACAGACCAACACAGATTCCAAGAGAAACCCAACCACCTGCAGGGGAATGGGAGCCCTCAGCCACTCCAGGATGAAAGGATGACCAATAATGAGTGAAACCAGGTGGACTGGGCCCTGTTCCTTGGTCTTCATGCAGCCATGACCAAGAGAAGGGATATCAATGCCAGGCTGGATGGGGCTTGGAACAAGCTGGGATAGAGGAAGGTGTCCCTGCCCATGGCAGGGGAGCGAACAGGATGAGACTTAAGGTCCCTTTCAACCCAAACCAGTCTGGGGTTTTCTATGATCTTGTAAATTCATCAATTATTATTCAATTTCCTTTTCTTCTCTCTAACATTCTGTGATCAGAGAGAGGGTACAACTACAATTTAGCCCTTTGGTAGAATTTACTTCAGTGATTAAAATAACTGCATGGAATTAGTGCAATTCTAACGTTGTTTTTTATCTTGAGTGGCAGAAAATCATTGCTCCTGGGATAATTCTTAACCTAACAGAGTGACCCCTATGAAATACATCCAAAAGTTTTATGATTTTCCCCCTTCATGCTAATTTAATGTAGCCCAATTGTTTAATCTTAAACCGAACACATTCCAAATAAAGTAATGCAGCTCACAACAAGACACTGCAGGAAATAATTAGGTTGCAAGTTGTGGAGGCTTTAATACGGTTGAAATTATATAACTATCTTTGCATTCCCTGTATGGTCCTATTAAATGCAGTCGGCATTGATGTCGGGAGCTGTCAGGAAGCAAAATGAAAAATAGTTTTAATAGCTGCTCTTTGACCTGTTTTATATTTTATGTCAATTATAACAGCACACAACCATGCATAATTATGAAGCATAGATGCATTAAAATGTACACATAATTTGTGTTCTTATGGCAACCGTTGCATTAGGATCTGGAAAACAAACGGATGACTTCCCATTGTGAAGTCGTTGGGATATGGACTCGCCGGAGTTCTGTCTGTCTGCTCGCTCTGAGGGATTGAAACCAAACATTCCGAGGGACAAACAGCACCAGCAGGTCAGTGTCCATCTGCCTCCTCGCCCGAGGCCCTGACCACAGGCCCAGCACTCACCTGGAGCAGTGAATTAAAGGAAACAAGAAGGATTTTTTCCTAAATTCATTTTGAACATCCCAGAACTCTCCGTCCAAGTCCATTCACCACGAGGGTTGATTACAAACTGCAGTCCCAGGCCTGTTTCCTTTGGTCGCCTCTTTCCTATGTGAAATATTTTTAAACTTCCTGAGCTGAGACACAGAGCAGGGGAGCCAGTTTAAAAAGTTATCTAAGCAAAACAAATGTTTCAGCAATTCCTTTGGGCTGCTGGGATGAAGTTTGGTACAGGGTTGGTGTCAATGTTGTGCCCATCCCCTGCCAAGAGCTCTCCACCTTTGGTCTTAATGGAGGGGCAGTAAGTGGTTTGATTTTTTAGGTGTTTTTAGTTTTTAAATTGCTTTGTTACATTTGGGTATAAATCAGAGAAAATCTAAGGGAAATCACTAAACCAGTTCCTTTTTCTTCTATTAAAAGAAAAGAAAAACAAACCAAACTTCCAGTCCCTGAGCTGCCCTTCTGGCAAAAGCTCGCTCAGCTCTGGGAAATGATGGCGTGAGTTCCTTGTGGAACGAGGTGGAGCGAGAGGGGTTTTAAGGTTCCTTCCAACCCAAACTATTCTGGGATTCTATGAAATACTTTTAAAGCTGATTCTGAAGATTTGCACAGAACTGATTGTCCTGCCTGAAGCAGGAAACCTGCACAAGACCCATTTCCTTGTCCCGGCTCTGAGGTGAGCGACGTGCACGGGTCTCCACCTTGATTTTAAACAGCACCTGCTCTCCTGGCTTCGCCCAGACCCACAGGGGAGCGTGGGCAAGGCTGGGGGCAGCTGTGCAGTGGATGAGCACCTGAGGAAGCCTGACCAGAGGAAAGGGTGTTCCCCCCTCATTTCTGGTGACAGGCGAGAGGAACAGCAGCAGGACGAGACACCTGGGCACAAACCCGACATTAATGAGGTTTCTGTCTGGTTTTGGATGAGCAGCGCTGCCCAGCACTCTGCTCGCTCAGCGGCAAGAGTGAGCCCCGGCAGTAAAACCCCCCAG
>NC_063219.1:39855010-40047510 GCF_020740725.1 Corvus hawaiiensis | reverse complement strand
GGATGTGTGACCCCACACCGCTCCTGAGGCGGGGGCACAGCTCACCTGGCACTGCGGGATGTGTGACCCCACACCGCTCCTGAGGCGGGGGCACAGCTCACCTGGCACTGCGGGACGTGTGACCCCAGCCCCGCACATCGCTCCTGAGGCGGGGGCACAGCTCACCTGGCAGGGCGGGATGTGTGACCCCAGCCCAGCCCCGCACATCGCTCACCTGGGCACAGTGGGTATCTGCCCCAGCCCCCGGAGGGCTGCGATGGCACAGCACGGGCAGACAGAGCGCCGGGACCGGGCAGCAATTCCGTGAAACACGGGAACTTGGCAGGTTTTCCAGCCCCTGCCCGGGTCCAGCGGGATGCGCTCCGGCACCCGGCAGCGCTCGCAGCGGGCTGTGGTGAGCACAGGGAGCAGAATTCCAGCTCTGCCTTCCCAGCGCGCTGAGCCAAGGGCAGCGGCTGCAGGGCACCGCTCCCGAGGGAGCCCGGCCCCCCTGCCCCGCCGGCAGCCCCGGGACACGGGCAGGGACACTGCGGGCACAGCGGACGAGCACTCCCACCCTGAGGCGGGGACACGGCTCATGCAGGGGCACGGAGCTGTCCGAGCAGCACGGGCACGTCCCCACGGAGGGCCCTGTCCCCAACAGCTGCCACCAGCTCCCATCTGACACGCGGAACACCCAGCTCGGGCCCCGACGCTGAAATATTAATGCTGCTTTGATATTGCCCACCATATTTCTAACCAGGCTGCAACAGCCACACCAGGTGCAGTAGACCTGAATTTCTGACCATTCTGGGGAGACGCCAGAGGAAGGGACCAGCCCCAAAACTCTTGTACCCTCCAGCAGCAAAGCCAGGAGTGTGACATGAGGCAATTCTAGTGCTGAAAGTATTTGGGATAAAGATGAGCACAGCAACATTCCTTGTCTTATCACTTACACACCATGGATTAGGGGAAAATCCATAATCTCTGTAGTTCCCCTCCAGTCTGGTTCATTCCCACGTGGAGGGAGCTGCTTGTACACAACGCCTGCATCAGCACAGCTCTGTGGCAGCTGTGCCATATCCCTGTTACAAGCTTAAATTAAACCCATGAAATAATCTGGAGATTATAAAGATTGTGCTCACACTGGTAACGGCGCTGCTGATTCCCTGACAGGGAAAATGGATCTGTTCTGTTGGAACATTCATCAACACGTGGCAACCCGGGCTCACCTGACATGGAACACGATCCAAATGGATTAGGAAATCTCTCCCGTTCACTGGTATTGATTTGAGTCAGGATCAAACTCATCAGTGTGTGGGACTGCTCCTGGCCGGCACATCCCCCCCAGAATCCAGGTGCCTGCTGCCACTCCAGCCCGAGAGGGCAGTGCAGGATTCCTCGCCCCGTCACCTCCCGGGAGTGCCAAGGGCCGCACCGACTCCTCACTTTCGCTGTTAAACTACGGAGCACTGAATTCTGAGCTAGGATGGGAAAGCGTGGAAAAACCTGGGTTCTGTTTACCAAACACATCCATCCCCACGTTCCTCCTTCCCAAAGAAACTTCTTCAGGGCGACTCCGAGTTCTTTCTGCACCTGCCACAACAAACTGCCAGCGAAAGGAGCGTTTTTAACCAGTTTTATTGATTCATGCTTTCAGTCCTTACTCAGTTAAAAACAAGGCACATTAAATACATCCTCTTATTGCTCAATAAACGCATGCGGCTCATTCCAGATATCAAAGGTAATAAATAATGGCAGGAAAACACCAAGACAGTTATAAAAATGACAACCCAGCCTCAAACACAGCATTGAACAGCCCAGGCTGCAACAGGAACCTGACAACAGACCCAAGTGCCACGTGTAAACCCGCAGTGCATCTATACACGTATTTACACACACCCAGACACTGCATGGATCCCCCCCACATGGGCAGGTTATTTAGAACACAAAACACCCACAGAAAGTCCAGAAATCTTTCACCTCACAAAAACAAAAAAAGAAAAAACAAAAAAGAATCCCATTCCTGCTGTTCCATCCCAGATCAGCACAGCAAGGCAGTGACATCGTACAACTCTTCCCACAGCACATTCACATAAAAACCCCCAAACAACAAAGCGAACATTCCTGCAGACAGAATGAGGGGATAAATAAACACTTGGGAGCTTTCCATGTACAGATTCAGCTGCTGGGGGAACACATGCAATTGTCCCTGTCACTGCAGGCCTGGCTGTGCCGTGCAGGGGAGCAGGAGGCGACATAAAGTGCCTGAGATGCAAAGCAAATCCATGTCCAGGGACACACACAGCCAGGAGAACCCCAGAGTCACATTCCAGATGCAAGACTAGCAAAACAAAAGAACAAAGAGTATACTTTGGGTACAGCACGAAATCCTGCTTTTAATTGAACAATGCCAGTTAGAGAGGAGTGGAGGAGAATTTCCCTTTAAACTATACAAAAGCTGTTCAATACTGAAAATATTTTTCCCTTACAAAAAACCTGTCCAATATTGGAAATATTTTTTCTTCACATGGCCTGGAAAAGGTCTCATGACTTTTGCTTTGTTTTTTCTCCCCTTAAACTTTCATTAATAGTGGAATCCTGAACCCCTTCCCTTGCTCACTGAGCCAAAATTACTGCGTGTTTTACATTCATTTCCCTCCACTCTGCAGGGTATGTGAAGTCTGTTACTGTGGGTTTGGAAACACAGACATTCCATCCTTCACCTGAACATTCTGGAACACAGCTCAAAAGGGAAAGTCTCCAGGAGCATAGGAACAAACCCCTTTGTTCATTAAAACATCCTTGTGGTGTCAGATCTGCCAACTCCCCCTCCCTCAGCCCCTGCTCCAAGCACAAAGCAGAACCTGAGCAAAATCCGCATCAAAAAACGAGCTGAACATGCAAAAACCATCTGAACCACGTTAGGAACTCATTTTAGGTGAGTCTTGCCCTTTTCTTTTTCTTTTGTATCTACTGTTTTTCAACACCTGAATGTTTAATTTTTTTTTTCAAGGGCTCTGCTTCTCCAGCCAAACACAACATCTGCACTCACTGCGCTACATCCCACCACTCCTCAGCATCTCCATTTGTACCTGGAACCATTTTCCCTGTTAAAATATCCAAGGAATCCTTGCTGTTCACTCCTGCCCCGTTAATTTTCCATCAGTGAACGTGGTGATACCAGTTAAATACATGAAATTTTACTTCAGCAGAAATTCTGACCCCTGGAAAGTGAAGCTTGGTGTAAGGTGGAAATTGCTCTGCTCAGGGAATACAGCAGATGCCAAATCCAGCAGTAAACCAGGTTTTCCCTGCCTTGTTCTACATCAGGCAGAAATCTCCCACCTGATCTCAGCCCAATCCAGCAGCAGGAGGACAACAGGCAGGTACAGCAGCGCTGGAAACAGCTCCAGTGAGGGCTCCATGCTTTGGTTTTTCCATTTAACCTGCTGAAAAACAGCCCTTTTTTCCTAGAAAAGTTAGTAGGATGCAAGACATGCTTCATTTTTTCCACTGTGTTTGAGCATTCTAAAATTAACATTTAAGACTGTTGTGCTACCAAAACCTGCGCCATCCTACACAGCATCAGCGTTTGCCCCAAACTTGAAGCACTTTTCAGCACAAACACCTTTTGCCTTTATTTCACAGCACAAAGCACCACCTGCAGACAATGCCATTTATTAGAGGCAGTTTATTTGTGTTAACAGCAGAGAAGGGAAGCTGTTCCCAGCTTTCAGCTACATTATTCCTCGGGTGATTAATCCAAGTGTCTTGTTTTCCAGCTGGAATTTTCGAGTGGCCAAGTACTGGCACCACTGGAATAACAGGGCAAACCTATCACCCACAGAAGGCTCAGGACAGGTCTCCACCACCACCCCCCCAGGAAGTGCCAGGTTTGTTCCTCGGGGATGGTATCTCTACTCCAGAACACCAGCTTTCCCTCTCTTGCTCCTTGCTGAAGAGGCAGAAGCAGCTTTGAGATTTTATATTTGCAGAACTCAACGTGTTTAAGGGCAGGATTCACTTTGAGCATCGTGTGCTCTAAAGGTAAAGGTGATGCAAACATTAATGGCCAAGGCAGGATGTGCCTGAGTGTGCACCCAAATCCTCCCAGCCTGCATTCCTGAACTCTTGCGAGGACACCCTGGGACTGCAGGACCCCCACCCCAAGGCCACGTACCGGAGTAGTAAGGAAATCATTAATGACAACACAAACGCACCAACGTCTTTTGTGGGAGCTGCAGCAAGGGCCAGGTGCCGTGCCCCGGGCTGGGCCAGGAGGATCAGAAGCCCTGGAATGTTCTGGCAGCCCCGTGGTGTGAGCTCAGAGCCCCCCTCCGCTCCGATCCACCGGGATGGCCTCGCGGCGCCGCAGGTTCTCCTCGGCGCTCTTCATCAGCACGGCCAGCCTGCTGCCCGACACGCGGCCCTTCTGGATGGCACTCATCAGCTGAGGGCACGAGGGACACGAGGGACACGAGGGACAGCGTCACTCACGGGCCCCGGGCTGCCAGCGGTCGCTGCTTGGGCCCAGAGCCCCATTAATGAACCCACACACCTGGATTCTCCAGGGCAAACCCAAACTGCGGCTGCAGAGCCTCACTCCAGGCCCATTGGCACTTCCCAGGAATATCAGAGACTGCTTTGGACAGGCATGGGTGGCAGCAAGAGTGGAAGTACCAACCATGATCCACTGGGAAGCAGTGCAGACAACACCAGTGCAGACTGCCATCACCAAGGGGGTTTTTTCCATGAATTTCAGAGTGTGGGATAAGCCAGCAGTTGCACAAATTTGGAGTATCTGAAGGATGCAGCTCACAGAAGAGCACCATTCAGGATTTTTTTTCCATTTAGGAAGAAATTCTTGGCTGGGAGGGTGGGCAGGCCCTGGCACAGGGTGCCCAGAGAAGCTGTGGCTGCCCCTGGATCCCTGGAAGTTTCCAAGGTCAGGTTGGCACAACCTGATCTAGTGGAAGGTGTCCCTGCCCCTGGCTTAAAGATGAGCTTTTGGGGTCCCTCCCAACCCACATCATGCTGGGATTCCATGACTCCTGATCCACCATTGATCCCAGACCTGCCCTTTTCCACCCACATACCTTTCTCTGGAGAGACATTGTACTTGACTTCCACAATTCTTTCAAATCCGAATTCCTTTATAGACTTTTAAAACTAATTTGCCTTTAAGTCCTGGAAGCTGGACTCTGCTCTCTCCCAATGAAAGCACACTAGTGCTAAGATTTCAGTTAATTCTTTTTTATCCCATGGATAAAGCCAGCATTAGAGCTGAAATTACCTGCAGCCAGCTCTGCAGAGAGCGCTGGGGAAGCAATTGGCACTTGCCAAATGCAATTTCTTACTCCCATTGACTGCAGGAATCCTTCAGATTCCTTCCCCTCCATAGGAAAATCTGCTCATTACACCTGCAGCTGCACCTGTGCAAACGTAGTGTGGCCTTCTCTCTGACCCCCCTCCCAATTCCAGAGCAATTCTCGCACACACACAGGGATCTCCCTGGAGCAGAGGCACTGCCCTCCTGCCCAGTCACCCTCCTGGGCCCCCAGCCTGCCAGGGCTTGGGGCAATGTGGTTTAGTGCAATGGGATGGGCTTTAAGGTCCCTTCCCACTCAAACCATTCCGGCATTCCATGATTCCTCCTGATTTAACGTGGGGGGTTGCCTTTACATCCCAACACCAGTTCCCAAGGCTCCCTCTCCTTCCTCGAGCATCACTGCCAGCAGCTGACTCTCCAGGAATCCAGCCCCGCCTCGGGCAGCTCCTGTGTCCCTGGGCTCAGTGCCAGCCTCGGGCAGCCCTGTTTGCCCCATCGCTCCGTGGGCACCGGCGAGCACCAGGGGCTGCCAGGGCCACTCACCGTCAGCCCGTCACTGCAGCTCCCCCAGCACCGTGCAGGTGGCCGAGGCCAGCCCTGCCCTGCTCCCACCCAGAGAGCCAGGCAGCCCCCAGGTACAACCTGCTCTATTTTCGAACACAAACCTCCACAAATATTTGCCCAGGGCTTGCACAAGCTCTGCGCTGAAACGCAATTACTTGAAAGTTTTCAGAAAGCAAACACCCCAGTACTGGGCACTGACTTAACAGATCCATTAAAAAATTAAACAAACATTTAATGTATTTTGCTCCTTCCATGGCAACCCCAGTTCATTTCAGTGCCACTGAGAGCTTCCCTGGAGCAGGTGGAAGGCCCAGGAGAGGGCTCAGCCCTGCAGTGCCATCACTGCTGCTCCATTCCCAGGTTGCTCTGGGAGTTGTGCAGGAGCCACAGGGTGACTCAGGTTTGCACAAACAGTTGTGAAACTACTCCAGAGCAGTGCCTGGCCTTTGCATTGTACAGGGCTGGCAACCCCTGGTGAGACTGGTCAGCCCAGCAAAAAACCCCAGAACACCCCCAAACCCCACAGAACAACAATTACTGGTTGTTTCAACTCCTTAACCAATGTACCCAACCCAACCAGACTCCAGCTAACTCAGCCCTGCAGAAAGGGGTGGGTGCCCCAACAAAAGGTTTCCAGTGGAGGTACAAGGGTGTCCCTTTCCAGCAGCCAGAGCCCAGCTGGAATTTCCTCTCCCATTTTGAGTGGATCAGCATCAGCTCCCAAAGCCATTGGTTCTCCTTCCCCCTGGTTTGTTGGGTTTGGTTTTTCCCCTTCCCCCAAGTTCACTGCAGCTCCTCAGCTCAATTGCTGCATTTTAGGCAAATAAATACTCCTTTTTCCTAATGCTGGACACAACCTGTGAAAATTTTCTGCATTTAGATTCAACAATGCTGCTCTTATCCCCAGCTCATCTCCAGAGAGACAATTACCATTTCCTTTGCCTTGATCTTGTTTGTTTAACTTGACACAGTGAAGAAAGGGCTGACATTGACCAAAATCCCCAGCATTAATTTCTCTCCTGTTTGGCATTCATCATTGCCACCGGGCAGGGGAGACATGGCAGACTCTGAAATACCACCCCAAAAAAGTCTCCTCAAACACCAACCCAGCTGACAAACTGCATATGCAAAGGGAACACCCTTGGGTTTGCTTGAAAGCCCCCTGAAAAGCAGATGCATATCATTTTTTTCATAGAGACTGGGACAATTTAGCCAACCCAGGAGTTAAAATGGGTTATAGAGCCTAAATGGCCTCTAACTACAAGCTCATTCTTTATAATATTCAGTTTATTATTTAGTTATTTAGTTGATTATTATTATATTTATATTACTATTTATTATTATAAATATCTGGTTATTTAGTTTATTATTATATTACTTAGTTTAATCATCTTTGTAACATCCCTGAACAGCTGCAGATAATGTCAGTGTGCACACCTGTGCCACGCACCTTCCACCTGTATCATTTTAAATATATTTAAACAGCATTTCTGGGCTTAAAATGCCAAATTCAGGTCTGGACTGGGGCCTACTTTGTAAATTGGACCTGTACTTTGAATCTGACTGGGAAAAAAAATCCCTGAACTTCCAAGCTGCTTGAGGATGGCTGTGTGTGCTCCTTGTGCCAGCCCTGCCCCGGTGTCCAACTCAGCCCTAAGCCACGGGGAAAACATTCCCTCTCTGTGCCTTTGTGGTTTAAGGAAACAGCCTTTCCTGGAAGCAGCTGAACCACGTACCTGCAGGAACTCGTTGAGCTCCACCTGCCCGTTTTTGTTGAGATCCACCTCGTTGAGGATCTCGTGGAGGGTGTTCTCGTCCATCTGCACGCTGATGCTCTGCACAGAACAAGCACAGGAGGGGGCTCAGCACTGCCTGGGCCTCCCTCAATTCACACAGGCTGCTCCCAGAGGCAGTCAGGAGCACAGGGCAGCCTCACCTCCAGCACACGCTGCACGTCCAGGATCGTTATGAAGCCCTTCTTGTCCTTGTCAAACATGCGGAACCGCTTCTTGTACCTGCGAGAGAGGGGCTGGCACCCAAGGCTGGCACCGGGGGCTGCAGGGGCAGCCCTGGGCTCACCCCAGCAGCACACACAGGCAGCTCTCCTGCTTCACTCACCTCTCAATGTCTGAAGGCACTAGACTGATCTCAGACCTGTCTGTTAATTGATCTGTTTTGACTTTGTAGCCCATTTCATAATACAGAAATGTTTTAGCGGTTTCAAGCTGTTCCTACAAGGAAAACACAAAACTTGGGTATCTGAGCAATAGCAAGTTCTTCCACAAGTATTTATTTGTTATTTGTACTTTATTATTAGGTTCTTCCACTTAACCAGTATTTTTCTAAGGTCCCAAAATTAAGCAGATGGCAGCTGAAAAGTATCAAAAAGTTAAACTTAAGACACTTTTACTCTTGGAAAGAGGTATCCAAGCTAGTAGAGACTTCTAATTTCTGTGCAAATGCTTTCAGGACCATCCCACACCTTCAGTCACACACACTCTGCCTGTCCCTTTCAGGAAGAAATGGCCCTTTTGGGCCAGGCCTACAATATGTCATTTCTCCCTCAGTTGATATCTTAGTGCAATGTTTCACCCAGCTGTCCAAAATCAGAAAAAAAATCAGGGAGCTCAGCACCAGGCAGGTTCTTTATGGTTTAAACTAGTTTTCTGACAGTAGTAAAATTACTTTATTACCTGAAAGTTCAGTGCAAGGTCTTCCCTGGCCAAGTTTTACTAAGTGATAAACCCCTGGCATACATAAAGCACCACAGAACAGAGTTCTCTCTACAGTGAGGGGTCCTGTTCCAGAGCACAGCCCAGAGGACACCCAGGGGATGCAGAGATGCCTCGCTGGCATTCATGAGCTCCCATGAGCCACGGATGGCTCTGGAATTTCTTGTCCATTTTCCTCCCTGCAGGTGAGGGTGGGAAGGGTGCCCAGCTCCCCACACGGGCTGTGTTGAGCCTGTCCGTGCACCCCTAACCACCAAACTCCTTGCCTGGGCTGCTTCCCACTGGCTAAGCTGTTCTGAGGGGAGAACTGGTGTAGTGTTGCTCAACCTGGAAAACGATTCCATGAGCAAATCTCACGGGGTAAGGGTGAGGCACCTCTAACCCAGCCGAATTCCTCTGAGCAGGAGGGTGCCCGACATACACACACCAAGCAGCACACCCACACCTGGCACAGGACGGGACCCCCTTCCTTGTGCACTCCTGTGCTCAGGCTTTAGGATCACTGCAGGTCCCTGGCTAGGAGGGCTCAAGTGAGCTCCTTCCAGAACAGGCCAAACTTCTGACTGGCTAAAAGATTTCATGAGCAATCCAAGGAGAACTCTGGGATGGAAGTGCTGGGTGAGTGTTCAAAGGCTCTGCTTCCTTCTGAGCAAAAGCGGTCCCAGAGCCCGTGTCCCTCCTCTCTTGCTGTTCCTCCTCCACACTCAGGACAGTGTTCAAGTGTCTCCACTCCTCTGGGCACGCCTCTTTCCCGAACAGCAGCGACAAGTGCCATCTGGTAACTTCCTGGTGTGGCAGCTCAGGAGCAGGATTCCTGTCAGTGGGATACCTACTCCTGCTCCCAGCCCCACAGTCACACACCGAGTCTGAGCACGGAGCCACTGAGGGCAAGGGGAGCCAACAACGACCTTAAACACTCACTGAGGCTCGAGATTGGTGCAATCTCAGTCTCATCCCTCCTCAAAGGACACAGTGGACAGAACGGGGTGACACAGGTTACAGGAGCCTCCTTTGCTGAGGCAGAGCTGCTGAAAAGTGTCAGTAAAGCAGAACAACTGACAGGAACAGGACAGCAATGCCAAGCCTGCTTTCATTTCTAAGGCTGGGGAGCAATAGGATACAGATCTTTCCCTTCCCTCCACCCCCCCCAGCCAATCCCAACTCACTTCACAGCTATTTGATAAAGTCTTCAGCATGAAATGCACCAAGTGACTCATTCTCCCGGCAATAAAACATCACTTGTGGTTTTCTATTCAACCGGCTTGGAACCGTTAACACGGAAACTCCTCAAGCAAAACACACCAGCCTCAGCTGAAAAAGGCCCTTTGTACCTTCTTCTTCTGCTCACACCAGTTGAGCTCCTTGGCCATGATGTCCACGATCCTGGGCAGGGCCTCCTCGGCAGCCTGCACGTTCAGGAAGGCCAGGCGAGTGCGCCGGGAGATCATGTCCACGGCAGTGCGCGCGTACTCCTTCACCCCGTACACGACCTGGGGCGGCACGGAGGGGAGGGGAAGCGCGGGTCAGACAGGGACAGCAATCGGGAGAAAGCACGCTTAGCACCCCAGACCCCAAGGAAAGGGCTGGGGAAGCTCCCTTTTCCTTGGAACGTTTTACAGAGTACACCTGGGAGTGAATGTTTGTTTGTATATGAAGTAAAAAATAGACACTATGTGAGTATTTAATTACACATAAATATATTAATATGTGTATCTATCGATACATAAACATAAAGTGTGCTCCGGGGAAGGAGAGAAACAGGCACAGAAAAAAATCTTGGCCTTTCCACAGGAAAGGGCTCAAGGAGATGTTCCACAGAGCCCCTGACCTGCTCTGGAGAGCCTGCTCACCCCAAGGACAGTCACAGAAGGTGACAAGGTTCTCCCAACATACCTCAGCTTCAATGTAAGGAAATTCAGACACCAGACGTTTCCCAACAATAGGCCACCTCTTCCCGGTCACCTGGGCTATTTTGGCCACCTCAAAAGCCTTGTCCCCATAGGTGGAAGCCAGGTGCTGAGCCACCTGTGGAGAGGAAAACAAATCCAGCCTGCTTTAAAAGCACGTCAAATACACACTTTCCCTGACCATTCCCTCATCCCCAGTAATAAACAGGCTGCCAAGGGTGTTGGATTGTGACAGTGTGGGGGAAACTGTGTTGTGGGAGCAGCATTGCCCCTCTGTGTCTGTGCCACTGGGACTGACACCCCAGCTCTCCTGCCATGCCGTGATCACAGCTGATGCACAGCTCGTGGGGGGCTCCAGGGACGACAGATCCCAGCAAGTCAGAGTGTTTTTAAGCAGGAAAAATTAGGAGGAAGGAAAAAGGGGAAGATGAAGAACGATTACTAGAATTTATTTCTGTTATAATTATCTCTGTCCCAGCCAGACAACAAGCTCTGATCGGGCTCACCAGACCTTTGTCCAAGTTATGCTGGTGTTTGATTTAGGGGAAAGCCAAACCCCTCCAACATGGGAACCCAGGACTCACCTCGCTTTCCAGCCCGTAGTCTTGCACCAGTCTGATGTAGAGCGTGGGGCTCCAGTCCTGAGCCCCCTCCAGCTGCAGCCCCATGGTTTTACAGGAGCCTGCCCTCAGGTTGTGCTCCTGGATGGCTGCATCGATGGTGTCCCGTGCCATGGCACGGTAGGTTGTCCACTTCCCACCTGGGGGAGCACAGGTTCATTCGTTATTTGGGGAAAGCAGGCAGAACACGAAGTTGTTACATACTCTATACACATCTGTGTATTTTATACATCATATGAGTCATGCCAGGCTTTCTCCAAGCCAGTCCTGCTGCCACTAACAGAGCAGTTTCCGGTTATAGGAGCTGAAGAATTACCATGGAACAAGATTTTTGCATGAAATACCCTGGAGAAGTCCAGCAAAGCCATGGTTTGAGAGAACTGCAGTACCTGCAATGGTGATGAGGCCGCTGTCGCTGACGGTCACGACGTGGTTCCGGGATATGGACTGGGTGTCCTTGGAGTCGGGGTTGGTGACCAGGGGCCGGATGCCACTCCAGGCTGCCAGCACATCGCCTCTTCTCACTGTGCAGAGCCAGACTGAGGCAGGGCCTGCCTCGAGCCCAGGGGTGCCCAGCTCCCACCCTCCGGGCACTGCCAAGGGCTGCTCCACACCCAGCTCAGCCCTGAGCAACCCCAGAGCTGGGGAGAGCCCCCAGAGTCAGGGGATGGGCTGGGCTATGGAATCACAGAATCACTGAGGCTGGAAAAGCCCTCCCAGACCATCGAGTCCAACCTGCACCGATCCCCACTTTGTCACCAGCCCAGAGCACTGAGTGCCACATCCAGGTGTTCCCCGGACAGCTCCAGGGATGGGCACTCCAAACCTCCCTGGGCAGCTCCAGCCTGACCACCCTTTCCATGGAGAAATTCTTCCCAATGAGCCTCCCCTGGCCCAGCCTGAGGCCGTTCCCTCTCCTCCTGTCCCTGTTCCCTGGCAGCAGAGCCCGACCCCCCCGGCTGCCCCCGCCTGTCAGGGACTTGTGCAGAGCCACAAGGTCCCCCCTGAGCTCCTTTGCTCCAGGCTGAATCAAACCCAGCACTGCTCCAATTGGGATCAGCAATAATCTTCAGCCCAAAGCTAAGTCAGACAGAGAGGTCTGTTTTCATCCTCATTAAAAATCCAGTAGAACAGAGATATCCTGGGAAGGGATCAGCCAAGAGAGTTAAGCTGTCAAACTCATCCACCAGCTCACAAAAATCCCAGTCCCAAAGACCAAACCCTGCCAAACCCAGCACCCCCTAACATCAAGTCCTCTCCTTATCTGCTTGTGCTTACAGGACAGTCGTTACACTACATTTTATAAACCAAAATAAAGTTTGTTCCATGAGTGTAACATTTCCTTTCATAACTTCCAAGCTTTTCCTCTAGCTTGTAGGTTTTTTTTTTTAAGATTTCCTCTTGACAAGTCATCTTTATCCACAGCCTTCCCCCTAAGTGCAGTTACCAATTTGCTTTATACTGAAGTCTTTGGAACATGTTTTTAATACAACTTCCAAATAACTGATAATTGAAAAATCACTAAAAGGGTGTAAAAAACATCCCCCAAAGAACACAGAATAGATTTCCGAAATCAATGGTGCTCTGCCAGCGTGTTTAACCTGCCAAAATGAAGTGTTAATCACAGACACAAGATCCTGTACTAGGTTTATAAACTAATGAAACTACAGAAAGCAGCACGCGTGACGCTGTAATTAAGCAGCTGGAAGGTGTCCAAGCCTGTGGAAGTTGATAACCCTGGCACTGGCTCTGGCAGCACAGGCAGGGCTGTCGAGAGTTGATATGGGCAGTGCCGTTGTTATTTCAGCTCCAGCCATCTATAAGCAGTAATTGCACAGGAAAACCAGCACGGGCCCAGTTGGGCTGAGCCACAGGGACTGAACACTTCCCAGTGTGCTGCTGGAAAATACGCGGGAAGTCACGGAATGGCCTGGCTTGGGACAGAACTTAAAGCCCATCCTATCCCATCCCATCCCAGCCCTGCCATGGCAGGGACACCTCCCACTGTCCCAGGCTGCTCCCAGCCCCAGTGTCCAGCCTGGCCTTGGACACTGCCAGGGATCCAGGGGCAGCCACAGCTGCTCTGGGCACCCTGTGCCAGGGCCTGCCCACCCTCACAGGGAAGGATTTCTTCCCAATATCCCATCTAATCTCTGTCCTGATCACATTCCCACCTTCCTCCCTGCTCTCCTGCACTTCCAACACCAACTGCTGCTCCAGACACTCAACAGGACCTTCCCTGGGCACTCTTTCAGAACTTCATACAACATGCAGACATCAATTCTGCACTTCAGGAAACAAGGGATCCAGCATTTCCCATCTCCAGACAGCAGGTTTTCCTAAACCTAAGGACATTACAACGTTCCTGCCTGAGTGCTTTTCAGGTTTATTTTAACGCTGCAGCAGAAACGCAGCAGTACAAATGCTTTCAGAGATTAATTGAAATAAACCAAGCCCTCACTCTGGAGGAAAGATGACTGCCCAGGGCAGTGGTGGAGTCACCCTCCCTGGAGGTGCCCAAAACACGTGGATGTGGCACTTGGGGAGATGGGTTAGTGGTGACCATGGTGGTGGCACTGGCTGATGGCTGGACTCGATGACGTGGAGCAGCATCACTGCACAGCCCCTGCTGACACCTCAGCCCACGGGTTTCCCAAGAACCACAGCTGTCAGGCACACAGGAACCTCAGGAGCAGCGTTTCCCCAGGCTGGGGCGCCTGGACTCCCCAGCCCTGCCCAGGGCAGGATTCCCCCGGGGTTACCTTCCACGTCTGCGCCCAGGTAGTTGCGCACTTCGCTCAGGATGAAGTTGATGTCCTCCTCGGTGGGGATGGGGTGCGAGGTGACATCCGTGGGGCTGTCCGTGGTCCCTGCGATCGTCATCTTCTCCCAGGGCAGGAAGAAGATCACTCTGCCATCGCTGGTGGCCGGGTCCAGCAGCCCCATGTTGTCAGGGCTGAAAGAGAGGAGGGACCTGGCTCAGAACAGGAACAGGGTGGGCAGCACCTGGGGTCTGTCCCTGCACCCCAGTAGCCAGGCAAGGACTGGTACACAACAGCTATTCTCAGGTAAAGCAGTCAATAAATGAAGAAATAATGGATTTCATGTGTGGCCAAGACATGGCTTTAAACAGATGTCCCAGGAATTTGGGGAAACAAGGCCCCTGGATGTTTTTATGACATAAAATCCCAGTGATTCCTCCAATTTGCCTCCACAGTAAAGGTGGAGCAGGAGGGGTGAGGGGCAGTGACTGGGAGAAAAAGGAGAGAAAAGAAGAGAAATGAGGACATTTAAGGAACACACTTCCAGTGACACTAAGCCTGAGTTTGTCACCACCTGACACTTTGGCAGGAAGGAACACCCACAGACTCCCGAGGGATTTGGACCAAGGAATGTGCTCTGAGTGCTTCCAGCTCTGTGGCCCTGAATGAGAACTTTGCTTTGAGGAAAAGAGGCAAAAGAGACGCTCAGTAGACGCTGCTGCTCAGGCATTTTTCATTACTTCTGCCAGTGCTGCAACAGAATGATTCAGTACAGGGATGAAAAAACTGTAGTTCTTTGGACAGGAGATTTTAATTCATGTATCAGGTTTCTCTGGTGTAATGTAAGAAAGATATCCACAGGTACAAACCCACTGCTGCCTCATGGCTTATTGAAAAGCTCTGCTTGTATTTCAGAAAACAAAAGACTTTTATAAACACTTCCAAGTAAACAGCTTTTATGTAGGAAAACATTGAACGGCCCCTTTTTTCAATCATTTCTACTTAAAGGACTGATGCTGATTTTCATTTAAGGTTTACCCCCTGTGGAAACACCTGCAGTCAGGTTAGGGCTCTCCAGGCTGTGCCCCTGCTCCTGAGATACAGGGAGCACATGGAAGGAGGGCAGGAGGTGCAGATTTCGGTGGCAGTTGTGGACTTTAAAGGGGAATAATTCAATGGACACAACTCCTAAGGCAGTGTCTGAAGGCAAAGACCTGCTTGGGTGGGATTTACCTATTCAAGCTGAATCACTGAGTACTGCATTTTTAGGAAGTCTTAAGTGATTACTGAAGGGAAGTTGGCAATATCTGGCAAGGCTGGGAGAGAGGCTGAGAATTTCATAGCTAGCATGTATATTAGACCCATTTTAGCTGATATTTATAGACAGCTTAGGCATACGGTGGGAGAGGTGCAATCTAATAGGGGAAGTCAACACAGGTTTGGGAAAGGTAAATCACCTCAGACAAATGATTACTTTTTAAAATTAAAAAGCTGTTGATTTAGAGACAGAGGAAATCAGAGGTTTAATATACAGCGTCAGAATTCAGAAACTTTATAGACATTCTCTTCCAAGTATGAAATTTTTTTAATGTGATTTCATAAAAACTGTTAAAAACAAGGAAGAGAACCAAGCAAAGACTTCCAACTAAGTTTCCCCACAGCACCTCTGAAGTGTTTTAGATTGCACAGCAAGTGCTGAGAAAAGCTGAAACAGTTTTCCATATGCCAATTATTTACTGAACCACTGATACCAGCTATCCTGGGAAGCTCTCTCTCCATGCCCTTTGCCACGCTTGTTCCAGCTTATTTACATAACTAAAGAGCCACCCAAACAAATGCAAAATAAGGTGTTTTGCATCAGAAAGAAGCATCTTAACACCCAAATACTGGCCTTCCTGAGGCCTCTGGAGTCATGCTGCTGCACACCAGGAATACTTCTGAAACAACACGGTTTTATGAGGCAGGAATTCCTACGACTCCAGCATGGATGGGAGAAGGAGGTATGAGCCATGCCAGCCGTGGTGAGATTTCTCTTTAAAGATGGCTAAAATGGGCAAATTCAGGACTGGAAACCCTAATATGAAGCATAAAGCAATGCCTCTACAGAGAAACGTAGAGGTAAAAGGTCTGGGAGATCCATGGAAGGGCTTGGATCCATGGAAGATCTCCAGCAGAAGAAGCATTTGACCAAAGCACCACAAATGCAGTTAAAAAAGGATAAAAAGTGACTTTCCATAGAGAAGAAGTAAGGTTCAACAGGCAAGTTTACCTGGAATGTGGAATGAAGAGCAGAGAGGAAAATTCCAGAAAGAGAGAAAACATCTGAAATTGGTCAGAAGGGAGAGGAGAAAGCCTTGCCTTCACAGACACATTCCAGGCAGGAAGCCTAATTAATGAGGGGAAGAATTCTGGGACTATTAATGAAGGACATCAATGAGTAAGAAACCCATGGGGAGCAAATGCATTAGGTTAACATTAGTTTTACAAAATCTTGACTATATTTATAACTAAAACCCTCTAGATGTTAAAAAAAAATATCATTTGTGCGACTGTGGGCCAAAATTCTGTAACACATTCACACGGCACACGTGGCCACGGTGAAATGCCAACCTTCCTGTGCTGAGCAGTGTTCCTTGGCACCAGGAGAAGGAAGGCCTGATACAACCAAGATTAAATCCCACGAGTGTTTTCTATTTAGCAGACAGTTCCCTGCTTTCAGCTATCCCACTCCGAGGAAATTCAGTGCAGTTTTATCTTATCAGCTGTGCTGTGGAGGCAGTGTGTGGGCAGATACTATTTTCCAAGGAAAGTAATGCCCACATGCTGACATACCGGGGAACATGGAGAACAAGAATTCTCCACATTTCCAATTAAAATTATTGGGTTATTACAGAATAAATAAATCAGAGCTCTCAAGTGTATCCAGCCATGTTCTACTTTGAATTTACCAAGTGAGTCCAGGTTTTAAAGCTTTCCATGTTTTTGTGTAGGGCCGTAAAGCTAATCACACACATCCTTCTCCTGGCATATGAGGAAACTGGGATAACAGCCTATTTCTCCACATTTTTAGTACTTTAAAGCAGTTATCAGGTCATTTTCAATTTTTTATGGAGAAAGATAGAAAAATGAAGAAAAAAAAAACCAGAAGAGAATGCGGGATGATTTTACACTAGGCCAAAAATGCCTCAATTTTACCACCTGTGGTCATGTCCTGTTGGGACAGCTCCAGCAGAAACACCCCGTGGTGCACAGGAAGGCTGAATTCCCATTCTGAGCGGGGCTGTGGAAGGCATTACTGCAAGGGCACTGTATCAACACAACTGGGCTAAGTCCATAAAGGGGAATTTCCATTAGGATGCTAATGACTTCAGGAACCAAAGGTAATATTTGAGTTCCGACTGACAAGGCTGGCTCGGGAGAAGGGGATTTGGCTTTGCACAGCAAACAGGGAGAGGAGCAGGAGACTGCAGAGAGCAGAGTGCCACAGGAACCTCTCCTGGAACAAGGAGGGGCACGTCCTGTCCACCAAAACCCCACGGGTGGGTGGGTGGGCTTGGGGCCACAGCAAATGTGGTTGTGTTACTCTGAGCTACTTCTACTGCCTGTGACAGTAATTATTATTACTGATTATACTGCCCATCCTATCACTTATTCTGTGCTTCTGCACTCCTGTTTTCTCTGAGCAGAGCCACATCACGGCAGAGTCACTGCACAGGGAGTTTCATATGTAAAGGCAGGCGGTGGAACGAGATGATCTTTAAAGCCCCTTCCAACCCAGACCACTCTGTGATTCCATGATTTAACAGGACAGGAGATTCTGTACAGAGGTGCAACCTCTCTGGAAGGTTTTACAGGCTTTCCTGAGGGGGTGACCAAGCAGCAGCACACTCAGCTCAAAGGCATCACTGAAACAGGTGCTTTCATAAGCCTGGGGACACGCTGCCTAAACGCCTTCTGCTTCAGCAGGAGTCCTGCCTTGGGGAGCTCTAACTAAAAACTACACGGCTTCAGCCTGTTCTGAATAGATGAAATTGGTCTTCTCAGCGGCACAGCGCCAGGATCCTCTTTAAAAAACGCAAATGAAAATCAGAATCAAACTGTGCACTCCAAACTGCTGTAAAGCCACCGGTGCACCTCCCGGCTGATTGATTCAGCAGCAGCAGAGATTACAAATGGTGCTACACATGCAGCAGGCTCCCCTGCCTTACCTGTAATAACCAGGCATCACGATGTGCACGCCTGCGCTGGGCTGACAGATGTTGGGCACTTTCTGATCATCCATTTTGCGCACCGAGTCTGTGAAAGGTCCCGTAGCATTGATAACACACTTGGCTCTGACATCAAATTCCTTCCCTGTGAAAGAAAACAGTATCAATCACAGACACCATTTGTTTCCTGCTCACTGATGCTCTTTGTTATTCATCTCTCTATGAACTCAACCTACTGTAAAGTGTACCCCGCGTGTTTGAACACAACAGCTGGGATGGGTTCTAAAAATTAACTATGTGTTCACCCAACACCAGATCTGAGAGAAAATGTTTTGGAGCGGAATTCCAGCTTGTTTGTAAGGGCAGAAGAGAGGCAGGCGGGGTGGAAGTTGCTCAGCTGAAATCTGCCTCTCAAGAAGAGAGATTTCAGTCTCAGCCCACAGACTCGGTAAATGGGATTACTACTGTACAGCATGCAGCCTTCTACAATGTCGTCTTTGCTTGACAGAAGGGCTGGGGTGGAAAGCTCAGTCTGGCCTGCCAAAACACTGGGGTTTGAGTGAGAAATGTGACACAAGTGGAAGCTGAGTGACACTAATGGCACGGCCCGGGAAGATGGCTCCTGTGCCTGTTCAGGGCTGTTGGCAGATGGCAGCGGCCCCGCTCCTCCCTCCCGCCTTATCCCAGGGTGCTGCACCTGTGAGCACATCCCTGCAGCGCACCCCACACATCCCACTCACCTGTGAGCACGTCCCTGCAGCGCACCCCACATATCCCGCTCACCTGTGAGCACGTCCCTGCAGCGCACCCCACATATCCCGCTCACCTGTGAGCACGTCCCTGCAGCGCACCCCACACATCCCACCCACCCGTGAGCACATCCCTGCAGCGCACCCCGCAGACCCCACAGACCCCACTCCCCCTTGAGCATGTCCCTGCAGCGCACCCCACAGACCCCACAGACCCCGCAGACCCCACAGACCCCACTCACCCGTGCGCACGTCCCTGCAGTGCACCCCGCAGACCCCACAGACCCCACTCACCCGTGAGCACGTCCCTGCAGCGCACCCCGCAGACCCCACAGACCCCACTCACCCGTGAGCATGTCCCTGCAGTGCACCCCACAGACCCCACAGACCCCACTCACCCGTGAGCACGTCCCTGCAGTGCACCCCACAGACCCCACAGACCCCACTCACCCGTGAGCACGTCCCTGCAGCGCACCCCACAGACCCCACAGACCCCACTCACCCATGAGCACGTCCCTGCAGTGCACCCCACAGACCCCACAGACCCCACTCACCCGTGAGCACGTCCCTGCAGCGCACCCCACAGACCCCACAGACCCCACTCACCCGTGAGCATGTCCCTGCAGTGCACCCCACAGACCCCACAGACCCCACTCACCCGTGAGCACGTCCCTGCAGTGCACCCCGCAGACCCCACAGACCCCACTCACCCGTGAGCACGTCCCTGCAGCGCACCCCGCAGACGCGCTGCCGCCCGCTGCCCGTGTCCGTGGTCTTGAGCAGGTGCCGCACCTCGGCGTAATTGGCGGTGGCAGCGCCGTAGCGGGCGGCGGTCAGGGCGATGGCCAGGTTCATCCGCGCGTCGTTGTGCTGTCCTGCAGGGAAGGACACCCGTCACCCGCAGCCACGGCCGGCGCTACGGAAGCGTGTCAGAAGGGATCTGTCACAGCTGTCCCTGTCACATCGCATAGCGCTGACGGCCGCTCGCTGCCGGCCTTTGCACGTGCACAGGGCCGGGGCCGCGTGGGCAGCGCCGCGTCCGGCCGCGCCCCACGGGCCTCTGCCTGCCCCGCACACGCACCGAGCCCCACACTGAGGGGCTGCACCGCTGCCCCGGACCGGGCGGCAGAAAAACCATCTCTCCCTTTTCCTTTGTAATCCTGCGGTAACTCGGTACCTATATCCAGGATTTGGACAATCCAACTGGTATTAACCAACAAGTCCGATTACCGAGTGAACATGCGACACTCGACGTCCAAAACATCCCTTTAGAGACTGTGCCAAATTTAATGGAGGGGTTTTTTGTATATCCCTTTGAACTTCTCAACATACAACATAAAAGCACCCAAAAAAGAGAAATAAGTGGACAAGAATTAATGAAGGATTCTTAACATGTATCATTAAAGATTTATTACTGAAATTCCCTCGTTAAAGAAAACCAAGAGAGAGGTGGAGGGACCGTGAGGGGAAGATGATTAATTACTCTGAAATACTGGCTTCACCTGAGACTTTTCCTATTTATTATTGCACTGAAGTTGGAGGCCTGGATGCTGGCTGGAAAGAATTACTATACATTGAAGGGGCCAGGCTCTGTGTGTCCTGAATAATTAATTTCCAAGCAGGCTAAACTTCCTGAGGTACGGTTCGCTTCCCCACCTGTTTGGACCACTCCTATCACAGATGATACTGATAAAGTGATAAATTTGTAATAGATACTGTAGGTGATTTATGTTGCCAGCATTCCCAACATTTAGTATAAATGGTTTATGTAAAGTTTGGTCCTTCGGATTCTGCCTGCGCAGATCTCCAACCCCTGCGCAAATCATCTGTTCCCAGCTAAAAGGGCAAAGTTATAAAGATGGGATCAATGGCCTCGCAGGCACCACCTCCCCTCCCCAAACCCCTCATTCCAACCCAGCCCAGGCTGTGCAGTGCAATCCGTCTTCAGCTGTGAGAAAAAAAAGTTACACAAAGTGTACAGAAACGGCAGCATGATAAAGCACCGATGAAGAAACAAACAGTAACTCCAATTCCACTCAGCAAACAATGCCCGGAATCAGCTGCAACAACTGAAGAATGGCAAAACAACTGAGCAAGATGTCAGGAAAAGTTGGGGACGCTCCATCACACGAGATGCACGAGAGGGAACAACCATCGGTCAGAGCTGGCAGGCAGAGCATTCAGTAAACGCATGGGCACTGCTGCTGCTGCCGTGGCAGGGAGGGATAAATGACCTTACGAGGTTCACCTCAAACCTTCCCAGTTTCAGGCAGGGTTGAGAGAAGGTACAGCTCGTGTGGAGAGGGAGCACTGGGCGAAAAAGGGACAAAGGACAGTGCCAAGCTGTGGTACAGCAGCTGCTCCCACATAACAGCAGGAATTCCAAAGGAACCCAGTGTTCAAGGAACAACTGGACGGGCACTCAGTGCTCTGGGCTGGTTGATGAGGTGAGAGCACAGCTTAGGCTGGATGCTCTTGGAGGGCTTTTCCAACATAAATGCTTCAGTGATTCTGTAATCCAGGAAATGCTCCTCTAGCCTGAAGCCAAGGGCTCTCATTACTCTGGAGATACCCCCTTTATCCTGGTGTTGGAATTGGGGCCAGCCTGACCCACAGCACCACAGGACTCAGCTGCCCCAGGCCACGCAGCAGCACCCCCTCAGAGAGCGGCCACCAAAACCCAAACCCTGCCGTGCCATCGGCACAAGGGGGATTTGTTCCCTTCTTAGCAGGACCCTGGGGCCAGGGGGGTTCAGACCCCCCCTCAGTCTGCTCCTGCCAGCAGTGCCCCAGGTGGCACTGACACAAACCCCACTCTCCTGTGGCTGCCCTGGTGTGGGGATTCATCACACGGCAGCACGACCCCAAGTCAGCCAATATTAGCTTTGGTCTATGGAACTCTGACTGTTTAAATTTGGCAAGTTTGCCTCTTCCCAGATTTGTCACTTATTTGACCAGAGCAAAAGCAATCCGGAGAAGCCAATCAGCAGAATAAATAACGTGGAAATGGGTAATTTCTATAAAACCAAACTTCCAATTGTTTAGCAAGCCCCAAATCCAAAGGCTGCTCGGCGTTTTGTTGAGCCCCCAATGCTCCTAAAGTCAGAGTGAGCTCAGGACACTCAGCACACTCCAGGATTTGAACCACTGTGTTCAAAACAACATTTTCCTGCTTTCTCTGAACCTCTCATCCATTTTCCCCTCATCGTTATTCTGACGCAGGAACCCCCATGCTATTACTCATTCCTCAGCAGTCCAACAGCAACTGAGTGCCCATGGAATGCATTTGCAGGCAGAGGACTGGGAAATAACCAGTTCCTGATTAACTACACTGGTAGAAAAACCCACTGGCTTCAGATTGATGTGACCTACAGTGCGGAGTCCTTGAGTATTTCATGGCATAAACAGCAGAGATCTGGAGAGGTCTGGATTTGAAAGGAGTAAAGACTGACTTCCCACCCTGGGAATTTATCATCTGTGGAGAACAACAGCGCAACAGTTTAGGAGAGATGGGGTCACAGGATAGTGGTTTTATACCCAGGAACAGCTGAGTTTTGCCTTTTTTTTTTTTTTTTTTTTTTTTTTTTAAGGCCTGCCAACTGGCATGTGTGTGTTCTCCCCTAGATAATTACATTAAAATCCTGCACTTGAACAGAGAATCAGAATATTCTGAACTGGGAGGGGCGCACAGGGACCATCCAGTCCAACCCCTGGCCCTGCACAGACACCGCAACAATCCCACCCTGTCCCTGTGAGTGTTGTCCAAACGCTCCTGGAGCTCTGGCAGCCTGGGGAGCCTGTCCAGTGCCCCACCACCCCTCACCCAAAGGGGAAGCACCTTTTCCTGATATCCAGCCTAAACCCCTCCTGACAGAGCTCCAGCCGTTGGTCCTGTCCCTGGTCACAGAGAGCAGAGGTCAGAGCTGCCCCTTGGGAAGGAGCTCCAGACCACAATGATGATCCTTAACACTCTAGAGAGAAAGGGAAGGATAACGCAAAGCAAAGGTTTTGCATCTCAACCTTTCTGACCTTGCAATCAAATGCCATTCTCCCCAGACACAGAGATGCCCTGGGCACAAGAGAAAAGCACCTCCAAGCTTAAGCTCCTCCAGCCCAGACATGTAAAGCTCTCTTGACACGAGCACCATTGCGTGTTCCCAAGATGCCTGTTCAGTGATTCCACTCCAAGAAACCCGAGGTGTGCGATCAAGGGCAAGGGAACCCCGAGCTTCCAGGGGAGGCCCTGGATTACCCACCAGAGCCAGCTCTGTGTCCTTGTCCTGTACAGTAGCCCCTGGGGCTGCAAGCAAACAAAACAATGATCCCCCCCCTTGCTACCAGAGGTGACCCCTCGGTGATACTTTGGGGTCTTCCAAATACTTCAGCCAAAAAGTTATTTTCTAACAACAGTGGCTAAACCAAATTAATTTGGCATCCTTCTCCATAGGTGAGTACGCTCCTGGAGATCTCCTAAATCTCCTAAGTGTAGGCAACACAGGGAAATGGTAACCATGACATTCCCCAAGAACAGGTGTGCACCAACGCCCCACCTGGAGAGGACTCTGCTGCTCCAGGGCTGGGTTTGAGAGCACTCGTCCCTTGCATGATGCCAGTTGTCACCTGCAGCATCCCCACAGAAGGCAGTCACAGCTCAGCACCTCGGGAGAAGCCTCCCAGAGCCAACTGGTGGAACATGCCGAGTTCTCTTTGCAACCCCTTGTGTAGAGCCTCTTCAAAACAGGAGGATGTTCTTTCTAGAGAGGAAAACTGAAAGAATCATCCCTCCCCTTATTTGTTGTCCTCACCTGCTGTAATATGGTGACAATAAAGAACACTTTCATTTTTATTAAGGGCAGTCAACCCAGCTTTTCCCAAAACACTGGCCTAAGTGCTTTCACCAAATTAACACTGAACCCTCTAAAAAAACCCCTCAATCCTAGAAGCCACACTCCTGAGGACATTTAGCGTGCAAAGATAGTTTGAGTAAGTCTATCCCACATCACGCTAAGCCCAACAGTGATGCCATTTGGTTTATAATTTCTTCTTTTTGTGTAATTTGGGAAAATTCTATTTTCACTCCTTAGTAGCAAATGCTGTATTTCTTCACATCTGAACAGACAATGTTTCCGTTGGCACTCACAGGATCCTCCCCCAGAGTGCACACAGTGTACGTTCAATTTTATTTTTATCAGAGCTGAGCCCCAGCCAGCAGGGGGTGGTAACAAAGCCCACAGACCGGAGAGATTTGTTTGGGACTGATTCAGGAACGTTGTGTGAAAACCAGAGCGTTAATGAGGCACTCTGGCAGCTCTGGTATGTTCTGTCCTGTGTCACTCTGACAACTACACCTGTTACACCAATTCACAGAATCACAAAGCCCCAGAATGGCGTGGGATGAGAGGGACCTTGAAGCTCACCTGGTGCCAGCCCCTGCCCTGGGCAGGGACACCTTCCACTAGCCCACGTTGTTCCAGTTCCTGATTTCTCCTCTGCAACTCTCTTCAGCTCAGACAAACAGCACCCAGTGACTGCAGTTGTATTTTTTTAAGAAGCTGGAACGCTTTCAATGCTCATGTCAGCCTTTCTGGGCCAAGAACTCCCACCTGGTCAGGGTGTGCCTGCTGCATGACGATGAACCGCGTCACGACGCACGCAGGCGTGCCAGCAACTGCCCCAAACACGCTTCGGCACAGCTGTGACACCCGGGCTTGCAAACTCCCAGCTGTAAGGAACAGCTTGGTCCCTGCAGCAAAGACAGAGCCCTTCTCTCCTTTTCCCCATTCACAGCTGTCCCTGACTTGGCACAGCCCGTCAGTGCCGCGGAGCTGAAGGCGGCCGTGCAAGGAGCTGGGCACCAATCCTAGAGAACCTTCTCTGGGGGAAAATCCCCCCCCGAACCACCTGCCAGGCTGCTTTGCAAAGGAAAAACACCTGAAAACAAGTGCCTGAATCAGACAACCAGGCCCTCAGTACAGTCACACATCCAGATCCCTACCTACTGCAGCCACAAAAATAAGGAGCATTTGGGTTTTTTATGTTTCTTCTAAAAAGCTGAGGGAATAAAAGCAAAATAAATACTTGCAAAATAACCTGTATGTTATTCCTTTAATGATACCAGTGAGCTCCCCAAAAACACTGATATTGTAGAAATTATGCTGAAGCACGTGTAATTCTGTACCTACAGGTGTATTCCTTACTGCAGCCTTGCACCAGATAACTGCAGGCACATGACAAAGCAGCACAGGAAACCAAATCCTCTCATGTTCAAAGTTTTCTCATTGTGTGCATACAAACCTTACCCAAACCTCACCAAATTTAAGACTGGTGAGTGATTACACAGTTATACATGTGCATTAGATATATACAATTACACTTCACTCAGTAACCAAGACTGTCCCTCTCCTGTAATTTTAAAGAAGTACTTAACGGCACAAGCAGTTTCATTACAGGCATTAAGCAGGAACCCAGGAGCTGCTGTGCAAATGGAAAGGGTTAGATCCCAGTTAAGACACGATGAATCAGCTGGAGTGACTCAAAATCGTTCCAGACTTCTCTGAGAGAGAACTCAACAAGTTCTCCCCGAACACAAGCAGGGTGAGTTCAGGGGAAATGTCCCCTTTGACTTGTGAGTCACAAGTCAGTACAATGCCCTCAGACCTGAACTCTCTCCAGCTCTTTGAATCACATGAAACTGAAGTGGAATTTGCTGCAAACTCCCAGACTTTCTAGGATACACAGCACTCATGTCCTTGTTCCTGTCCTGCTCCAGGGGGACGAGTTCTGACTTGGCTCCATCAGCTCTATCCCACCCAGCAGCACAGTGACAGCACACCCGGCTCCTGCAGTGCACGGAGAGTCCCAGCTCTGCTGTGCCCTGGGCCACCAGTGCTGCTGAAGTAAGGCCCAAGCAGGTGGGAGGGATGGTGGACAACTAAACATGCCCTGGAAATAACCGCACACCCCACACTTTAGCTCTTTAACATCTGCCCTAAGGTGTGAGCTTTCATGGAAAGGGAAGTCTCAAGGTTTCTCTCAGGTAAATTGATTCCAACAGGTTCAAACTCAGATTTGACACATCCAGTTTAAATAAACCAGCAGTAGTCACCTTAATTCTGACCTCCTCCATTTAGCACCACCTCAGACCACAGTAATAATAATAATAATGATGGGGATAAACCTCCCTAGTCTTGGAATCCCAGAATGGTTTGGGTTGAAAGGGAGCTTCAAGCTCATCCCATTCCACCCCCCTGCCAGGGACACCTTCCACTATCCCAGCCAACCTGGCCTTGGACACTTCCAGGGATCCAGGGGCAGCCACAGCTGCTCTGGGCACCCTGTGCCAGGGCCTGCCCACCCTCACAGGGAAGGATTTCTCCCTGATCTCCCATCTACCCCTGCCCTGTGTCAGTTTAAAACCAATGGCCCTGTTCTACTATGATTTGTTCCAAATTCTGTAGTTATAAACAAAGCAGAATCACAAGCAAGAGGCAGAAAGCCCATAAAATATTTTTACAGAAGAAATCCCAATATCCTGCAAATGTCTATCTGATCAAGTCTGCTGCCAAGTTACAGCACAGGAGCTAAAACTCCTACTGAAACTAAGATCCCAGAAAGCAAAAATAAGCCACAATATCCACCACATCCAGTGACAGACAAAATTTGGAATTCTGGCTCTGTGTGACTGCTTTATAATTACGTTGTTTCCCACTTCTTTTGTATCAGCCTTCAACTTGTCACTACACTGCGACTGGCGTGTCAGTGGCAGGAAAAGCACCGTGTTAAAATGAAACTAAACATTGTCACTGTCAGTTTATGGAAACGGCGCTAAAATGTCACCGTGCACAGCCGTCACGGCGGGGCTGCTGCGGCCGTGCCACCGCGCCAGGCAGGGCCGTGCCCGTGGCACCACAGCTTCCTGCGGCCCCAGCGGCCTCCAGGGGGAAAAACCCCATGGGGTCAGCTCCCACCGGGGCCAACTGTGCTGGTTTTTAACTCTAAACAAAGCAGTGATGGGTTTATCAGCCACTGTGCGCTGTGCTTGGCCAGCTGCTGCCGTGCCATCCAGGAGAGCCCTGCCTGGGAACGATGGAGTGCCTGGAGGGACAGAGTGCCATGCCAGAGTGGAGAGAGGCAGCACTGCTCCCACAGACCACAGAACCCACAGGATCAAGGTTGGAAGAGACCTTCAGATCACCCAGTCCACCTGCCAACCCAGCACCACCATAACCTCCCCATAACCACGTCCCAAGTGCCACATCCAGATGCCTCTTGAACACTTCCAGGGATGGGGACTCCACCACGTCTATAGACAACTTATTCCAATGCCTGACCTCTCTTTCAGTGAAAAGTTTTTTCTAATACCTACTCTGGCCCTCCCCTGCACATCTTGAGGCTGTTTCCTCTCCTCCTGTCCTTGTTTCCCGGGAGCAGTGCACCTGTTACCCAGTGAGCCACTGCAGCTCCCATGGAACACACCCCTGGATCACAGCAGAGCTCCATCCTTTCTCCTGAAAGCCACAGCACACCGGGACCACTCAGATGTTTGTGCCACAATGAACAAATAATGTCATTTTGTTCAGGAATAATCTTAAATCTTTTTGGTAACACAATCTGAAGAATTATTCCCCATTCACTTCTTAAGGGACACAAACCCCATCCTTTGCTTATACAAGCATTAAAAAAAAGAAAAGAGAGAGGCCCCGAATTCACTGGAATATTCATCATTTCCAACCTTAAACCCAGAGCGTACAAACAGACGAATCTGGCAAGTCAGAAAGCAAAGCCAATTTAATCTGTGGCTCCCCTGAGGTAAATGTAGTTCACAGTCCTGCCCCCACCCCAACCTCAGCCATAATCCCTGCTTCCTGGAGGTAAGAAAGCACTGGAGTGAGGAAAATGCTGCAGCAGGATATAATGATCCAAAATGACAGGGACAATAATGACAATGAATTTCATGTCTCCCAGTCATGAGCTGGGGATGCTTGACTGGGCTGACTCACACGATTAAATTGTTACAGGTACAGCAGAGATGCAGTTATCATCCGCGTGCTTTTGGGAAGGGCGCCTGCGGCAGCGCGCGGATGTGCGGCCCTTCTGTCGGGAGCAAAGGGCTGCTCCTGCAGCAACGTGGCTGAGCCCGCACCTCTGACAGAGGCAAAACTGGGTTAAAGATGCAGCTGGTTCAGGCCATTGATTTTATCCCTTCTGAAAATGATAAAAGCGCTCTGACGGGCAAGGCACGGCGGGACTGGAGCGAGCGGAGCTGCACGGCCTGTGCCGGGGACCTGGGCAGCCCCGGCTGCTGCGGATCCCCACACTGCTTGTGCCAGCACCAGCATGGAGACTGCTCCACTGCTGGGGGCTCAGCCCCGGGCTCACTGTGCCTGCATCCCACCGGCATCGCCCTTTCCAGTCCCCGCTTCCTGGGCAGCTCTGTTACGCAGAACACGGGACACAACGCACGGGAACAGCACGGGTAGGGAGCACACAGAGCGTGTCCCAGCCATACCCATGGTGAGCGTGCCTGCAAGGCTTCTCTCACCCCCCAGCCTCAGGCTGGAAACACCGAGGAATATGAGAAGCTGTGTATTTAAAATCACCTATGGAAAGTCTTTCCAGTGACAAACCATCAGAGTTTTTATACCCAGGGAAGGAAAAACAGCCACAGAGTTGTCTGTAATACCCCTATTACAGCTCAACATCTCCAAATATCCATTTGTCAAACATGAATTATAAAGCCATAACATTTCATAATTCAGGACACACTCAAATCCTAGGAAAAATAGCTACAAGAGCCCAAATAAAAAAAAAGCATTTATTCTGTTTTTGACAGCTTAATGAATGCCCTACTCTTTTGCATTGATTTTTGTGTGTGTGTCTGTGTGTGCACGTGTGCCTGGGAAGGATTTCTCAGGGGGTTTGCTGTAAACAGGGAAAGCGAAATCCTCTGCCAAGGCTTTTTCTACTTTTAAATAACCTCCACATTAAAATATTTCAGCAGAGTATGTATGCAAAACTACTGAGAATGCAAAAAGCAAAAAACCAACTACTTCCATTGCAATAAACATACTGGAGATTTGCAGAACAAGACATTAAACAATCCAATACCTTGATGTGGCAGGAGAGTCCCAGACACAGCATATGTTAATTCCTTCTTTCAGGAAATAACAGCAATTCAGACAGTATGGTCAGCAGAGTTCTAAAATCTTAAATTCAGGACTGATTCCAGAACACAGATTTTCCTTACACATCTAAGGGCTCATCTTGCAAGGCAAAATATGTTAAAAAAGCCTGCAAGCACCTAGAGACAGAAAAATAATGTATCTTAAAGAGAACCGTGCCACTTGGAATTGCTGAACACTTTACATTGACGCACTCTGGCCAGCTGGATCCCTGCTTTAATGGTTTTCCTAGTTCTTATCATAACGAACTCTATATAATTTAAATGGAGATTAATTCTTCCATTTAAAGTGCTTTAGAACAATCCTGCCTGAGATCCTGAGCTCAGCCCAGCCTCTCCCTGTGCCTCCTCTCCAGTTCTCCCCGAGCCCCTAAGTGGATCTGACAGATCCCTGCTCAGATAGCAGCCGCCTTCTCCCCCCAAAATGTTGCCTTTTTGCTATTCAGGAGTATCCTAATACCAACAAATGCTAAATGCAGTCTGACATGTCCCCCTAAGAAACAAACTTGTAAGTTGTGGCTTCAAAGCAAACCTTGAATAAATAGGACACGTTGTGTACACCCCAGCTAACATCCAACATATGCTTTGGCTTCCCGATGCTCAGGCAGAGCAAGAATAGCCTCTGGACAAGGCTGTGATTTGCTCTTGCTGGTACTTCCAACATTTATAATGTACCATTTTTTTGTGCCTGTATAAACAATTTAAAGAATGTAATGAAGACGACCCCGGCGCCGGTTGGGAACACAACGTCCTCATGAATTATGGATGGCTGGACGTGCCACCGGCAGCGCTCACGGCCCGCACAAAGAGCGGCCCCGGGCTGCCCTGCAAAGGGGCACGGCCACCACCGGGGCACCGCTGGGCACGGCTTTAGCACACTAAAAATCAACTTAAGACGTGGAACGGTTTTACCTCTTCCCTTTGGTGGTGGGGATGGACATCTGTGATCATTAACAGCTCTGTTATCAACAATTACAGGGACAAGGAATAAAGGAAAGCAAGGAAACGGGATAAACCTGCATTTAACTGCACTTACAGTTAAAACACTCCATCCTTAAAAGGCCAGTTTATTGATTCGTTCTTTAGGGGAGAGAGAAGGGATGGACAGAGAAGGGAAGGATATCACCTACCTTAAGATTTGTATTTTTCTTTGCCATTTTTTAATACTCTATTTTATGATTCATCCTTCTGATTATTAAATGAGTTTAATTCCATCTTATGACCCCCTCCTCTACTTTCAGTTCCATTTCCTTTCCCTTTGTGCTCCGTTCCTCTGGATTTAGGGTGTGACAGTACATCATTAAAATTCAAGTATAATAATTTACAAGACCTGAAGGGAGCTTGCTGAAATGTTATGACTTAAACCCCATTTCCTGTGGCCAGAACACGGGTTAATTGCTCAGGACAAAACAGTTCATGTGCTACAGCCCCACGGGAGCCCACCTGCCCCACGGGCCACCCCACAGAGGAGGCACCTCAGACAACACTGAGCTGAAACACGGCCTGTTACGAACTGATTTAACACTGGAGTTGGACAGTCTTTATTCTGCACTAGGTGCAGCCTCAAAACACTCAGATGTGTATTATCAACTCACAAATTCCATCCTTGAGTCCCTCAAACCCACTTCATTCTTCAGGGAAACTGAGGTTCGGTGGAGCTTGGAGAGCTTTTTTAATTTTAATTCCAAACACCATTTATCTACATTCTGCCTAAAAATGAGGATAACTAAGCTGTATCTTATAAAGAAAGCAAAATAAGGCAAGACATAGATTTTTTTTCCCCTTTTTTTTCCTATTTTACTCTTCCTTTCCAATATTCAGTGTGTGTTTGTTTCCCTCTGTTGGGATGGCACCAAAACCTCCAGAGACATCTCTCAGACACTCAGAGCCCTGCCTGTGTTTGCCATCAAAGCCCACGTGGCCTCTTGGTGCTGAATCTTTAGATTTACAACACTATTTAAAATAATTATTCATGTAAGAAACATGAAGACCAATTTTCAGGCTATCCTGAAAGGTGTATCTTCGGAATGCTGGAGTAGTAAATAGCCACGATACAGCCAAATTATTTATTTAATCAGAAAAAACTTCACTAGATTATAAATAGATTTCAAGCTATAGTGCTCTTATGAGAAGTGTAATTACATTTAAGAGAACCACTTTGTTCTTCTGGCAGGCTCCTGGGATCCCTTAAAACAAGCCAAGGAATAGCTCAGGATATGGAAAAAATAAATCTGAATTCCTTCTCTGTATGCTGTCTACAGCAGGTCCTGGTACTGGGTACAAAAACCACCACATAATCCCAACATAAATTTTCCTAAATAACCTCTTTTTTCCTCCAGATCTTAAAAATAAGATAAGATGCAGCCTCCATCAGTAGTAAAATCAAGTAAAAACCAAGTGAATCCTTTAAATCCCATCCTAGTCCCAAACAAGAACCTGCATATACATATTCCAACACATATATATGAATTTTTAATTGTTTTTTCACGCTGCTGGGCTCTGAGACACCTGCAATTACCAACACAAGCTTTAGCCATAAGCCCCATAAACCCCATTGAAGCCCAGTGTGTTTCCAGAGTCCTTCCCAGTCCAGAACCCCTTTGATGAGCTGATGAATTGTGTAAATGCAGTTCCACAGAGGGAAAAGAATTCCCTTTATAATCCACCTTGTGTGAAGACCTTTCTGCTGCCAAAAGGTCAGAAACCACATCTCCACCAGAACGCTTTCACACAGCTCTGCACCCACTAGCCAAGAAAACCACTGTATTTGCTCCTACATCCAGTAAGTTGCTGTCATGAAAATGTTATTTATCTCCCAAATCAATGCTTAAGAGGGAAGTTGAATCCTACAAGCTATTCTTTCCTGTAGAGACCCCCAGTGTACAATCTCCAGCCTCACACTTGTGTTTTTGATGCCTTTTCCCGGTCTTAAAATCAAGAGTCAGACATGGTTAGAAGGGAAAAAGGGATTTTACCTTGGTATTTATTTTAAGGATCCTTAGGTGCACACGTCCAGGTCATATGCACCAAAATGCACCCTGCCCAGTCTATCCCCAAAGATCTGGTATCACATCAGAGGTGTTACTAATTAGCAGATCTATCAAAGATTCCCCAATGAGAGGCTCGAGTGAGCCCCCCTCCCCAAGGAGCCTTCCCCTGGATGGTTCTATCTCAGGTTACAGAATGTGTTCTGGAGAGGACCTTGGGCTCTGGGGCACACTGATCCCTGGCTACGAAGCTTCTGAGATGTTGAGTCTCCCAGCTGAACAAACAAGGCCAAGAATGGAGGCAAAAAGCAGTAAGAATACAGAAGTTGTAAAAAGGTGTAACAGGGGCATAAAAGAAAAGGCAAGAAATCTTCATGGCATCATTTTAACCCCAAACCCAAACCACGTGGACACGGAACAGGCAGAGAGACAACGCACCATCGTAGTAGACAATGGCTCCAACCAGCTTGTCCTTGCGCAGCATGGGGAACAGCTCCAGGGCCCGGGACTTGGTGAGGACATAGCTGCTCTTCAGGCACTGGCTGCCTGCCACCAGGTCATACAGCTTTATCCCAACCCAGTAGTACGGCAGCTGCCACCACCTGAGGGGAAAGAAGTACCATGGAGGGGAAAAAAAATACAAATGAAGCATTCAGAAGTGCATGCACGTGCTGTTATTGTAATACAGAACACGGTGAGGAACACAGAATGTTCTTACAGCAGTTTTACCTTGGACAGCAGGCAAGCTCATGGTAACAAGACAATGTAAATACTCCAGACTTAGGTGTTGTTTGCTACTGTTTTCAGCTGAGCTACTCCCTGCAGTGAGTCAAGCAGATTCAAGGCTTTATTTGCTCTAGAATCAGGATCTAAACAGGGCTTTTGTGCCTCTGTGTGAGCTACTGAAGCTGTGTGTGCAAGCTGAGAGCACTCTCCCAAGGCACGGTCTAAGGCCTCCTGCACAAACAGGACCATGATAAACGCAGGCAACCACTGACCTACACAAGCTCCAGCCCTCACAAGCCCCTCCCACTAAGACAGGAATAATAAAGACAGGAATGGTCTCAATAAAATTAAGTTCCTTCTGCAAAACCTCCCTGCTCTAAGCAGCTTGTTCCAGTGAGTAACTGCTCTTACAGACTGAAAACCTAACGCAAAGCACTGAGTGTCTTCCTCAGAGGAGGAGGAACCTGTTCTGCCCATACCCAACTGCCCTGTGCTCGTATGGACAGAACAGCACCTTGCTGGGAACACTGGGAGGGTGTGTGTTGAGGACAAGGGTGCACTGAAAGAATAGCAAATACATCCTGGGAATGAGAGCTCTCTCCAATTTGGGTGCTGGGAGGGCATTGAAGAGCTGCACCCCAGGATGTGCCCCCTAAAGCAGCGACTGCTGGCTGAGGCACAAGAGAACTTTGTGCTTCTGCAGCCCAGCAGCTTCCCCCCACTGCCAGAGGACAGAGCCTGGGACAGCTTCAAGAAATCTCTCCCAGGCCAGGACTTGCTTGTGAGAAGCCAAGTGAAAGGAGAGAAAGCACAGCAGAGCTTACTTGTAGATGGGGAGCATGATGGGCAGTGGGGCCGAGAGGTGGGGCGCGCTCTGCAGCAGGTGTGCACGCTCCTCCAGAGCCTCCTTCACCATCCTGTACTGCAGAACACCAGCCATGGTCAGTCCCACACCATCCACCCTCCTCCAGAGCCTCCCTCACCCTCCTGTACTGCAGAACACCAGCCATGGTCAGTCCCACACCACCCGCCCTTGGTGCCAGTGGAAATGCTCAACAAGAGACTTTATTCAAGTATCAACACCTCACACCATTGATACTGGGCTTTCAAAAACACACTGTGATCTGCTGAAAAACTCAGAGGTTAAGAAAAAGGATCCCCAATAAAATTAAGTTTCAGTAGTTTCATCTTGGTGCCGTGGCAGCTCAATTGTGTAATTTTTCATTTGAACATAAAGCACAACAAGCACGTTGCCCTAACGAGGGGCAGGAGGCACTTCAGGAGGGCTAGGACTCATCCCACAGCACAGCTTCCATGCCAATTCCCACAGTTCAATCCCACCCTAACTCCAAGCTGCAAATGCAGAAGGGTTCTTCTCCAAACCAATCAATGTTCATCAATGTGGAGTTGTTCTTTGGCAAAAAAGGTGGGTTTCTATAGGTGGATAACTGCAGGGCTTGGATATTTCCCCCTGAAAAGTCACCTTTTCTGCAGCAGCATTACAACCACTGAAACATACTTTGAGAGGTTCCAATGGGAGGACAATGTGATTCCTCAAAACAGGGATCTCAGGCTTCCACCCACACAAGAATACACAAAAGCATTTATACACTATCACTCATTTACCGTATTTTCTTGCTCCATGCCAAAATAAATCACTCATTTACCATCTTCTTTTCCCTATTCCAAAATAAGTCGCTCATTTACAATATTTTTCCCCCATTCCAAATTAAATCACTCATTTACGATCTTTTCTCTCCCCATTCCAGAGCAGGACAGCCACTCACTCCCCCCAGTTCATGACCTTACCCATCTCATTTTATTTTATTTTAAGCTCTTTTTATTCTCAGATCAGCCGTGTCTCTGCCTGCCTTTCCCAAAACCCACAGCCTACTTGGCATGGCACTGGCACTGCCCACCAAAGCACTGCCTTCCCGAGCCTGCAGAGCTCCCCCAGAGAAGACACTTCCCATGCACAGTGGCTGTGCAATACAACACTGAAAAGCTCAAAAGGAGACTCAGGTCTAACTGGGACAGTGAAGTGTCTACCAGCAATTTTTGCTTAACAACCAGCACAAACAATTACCTGCTCGAAATCCAACTTCATGATGGCCTTCTGGAGGTACCTCACTCCACCATGGATCAATTTAGTGCTCCTGCTGCTGGTCCCCGATGAGAAATCATCTCTTTCTAGAAGGGCTGTTTTTAGTCCTGTGTTACCAGAAAACCAAATTAACTTCTTAAATTACACAATTTGTATGTAATTCATTAAAGACACTTCTCTAGGGTAGAGACAATCACAAGAAAAATTACTCTGTACATGGATAAATTTGTATTCAAAGTGTAGCACACTGTCTATATTGTAATGAAAAATTTTAGCCTTCTTCCTGAGGGAAAAGCCAAAGCAGAACTTAAACAGAAGCACATTAAAAGCTGGATATTTCACAATGGAAAGGCATTACGGCACATTACGGGGGCCACGCTCCCGCAAGCAAATGAGAGCTTGGATGCATGGCAGGAACAGAGGGGTTTCATGGACACTTTTAACCCTTTGCAGCAGAGAGCTCTAAACCTCTTGCACTAACAATTTAAGTGGCATTCCAGAGAGGGAGACAACTGGCAGCTCTGCTTACTTGGAGTTTGCTTCAGAGGTGCCCAAAACCAGAGGAGAGCCAGAGAGCGTGGGGCACACTTGGAATTCTGACACACACAGGAAATAGTCTGATCAGCCTTAACCACTGAATCCCTTGGGTGGAAAAGACCCCCCAGGATCACTGAGTCCAACCACACTCCAGCCCTTCAGTGTCCTTCTTGTCATGAGGGACCCAGAACTGGACACAGCACTCGAGGGGCCTCAGCAGTGCCAGCACAGAGATTTTAACATCTCTTGGTCTCCCAAAACTTTTATGTCCTCAAAAAAACCTAATTATTACTGGTAACTTACAAAGATCAGAGCAATTTATTTTTGTCGAATGTGACTGAAGATTAATGGACACAATCAGAAATAATTTGGTGAAGATTTATCAAACACACGAAAAGCAAAATTTGTTGTTAAGCGAAGCAAACACGATAAAAGAGCAAGTTCCATGAATGAACAGCATTGAGACACAACTCATTAACCAAATGCCCGTGAATATTTCACACCTCAGAAACCTACTGATATAACCAGTATCTCCAAGAAAAGGATAAACGGAGATAAACTGTGATAATTTCTGCCTGCTTTACAACTGCACTTTCTGCCAAAGCCCAGCAGAGGCAGAAATGAAGAGATCCCAAGTTGTTCTTTGTCCCATGTTATTAAATATAACAACCAGGCTGGAGTTTGGACTCATCTCCCTATGGTCAGACCCTACTGCTCGATCCATTTCATATTACCACACCTCCTGGACAGGTGTTTTCCAGCTCCAACTGCAAAACACTCCTGGGGTCAGTTTTGCCTCTGTTTCTGAGGCACGTGTCCAGGTTAAAGAACCTGAGAACTTCAGGGCTCTCTACTCTGGCCAATCCCCCAAAGGGGGGCAACGGGAGCACGGACCTGCTGAGTGACCTTCTTCAGGGTCCTTTTGCCTTCTGAGAGCAGAGGTTTCCTCATCAGGACAACCCCTCCTCTACCTTCGAGTACTCCTGAAAAGCCAGCCTGAGAAGTTTCTTACAAGCCAGGTGACCCAAGAGGGAGCCTGCAACTGAACCTCCAGGCCTTTACCTCTGGTGGCCGCATCCAGAGCACAGCCACAGCCCGTGGCTCCCCCGCCGATGACAAGGACATCAAATTCACCGCTGGTTTGCAGGGCCAGAATCTGCTGCTCTCTTGTGGGGAGATGGTCCTTCCTTACTGGAGCACCTTCTGCAGCTTGAACCTGCACCAAGGCACCCTGCAAAGGTTGAACGCAGCCCGTGAGGCCCTGGCTTTGTTTTGCATACACACACATATGGGGGACAGACACCCCCCAAAACACAGCCTTTTCTAGAACCAGAAAGGTAAACACACATATTCCCAGCCATATTTAATAATAATATTGTATTAAACACTGAGGAGCAAACAGTACTAAAACCATGAAGTGTTACTACACGCTTACTTCACGTTGCCCACCTCAATGTAACGCTGCACTCAAGTGCTACTACCTGTATTAATTACTCCTAGGAACACTCAAATGTTACAGGATGCTGTTGTTACTTTAATAAAGATTATAAAGGAAGCATTTTAATAAACAGCCACAGTTGGGCTCTTGACTCTCTACCAAAAAACCCACCACAGCAAAGGACGCAGAGCTGAATGTACATTTTACATCTCATACAGTGGCATGAACCCAAGCTCAGGTTTGATGAGGTTCAGGAGTGATGTGATTGTCAAATGTAGGGCACTGAAACACCAAGGAAACGCTAATTTCACATCCTTTTTGAGACACTTCTAAGCAATGCAGTTTATTTATTATAACGTCCTACAGCACGTTAAAATACAACTTGAAAGTGACAAAGCCTAATGATGTGGCAGTTTCCAGGCAAGTTCACACTTTCCTGGAACAGCCCTGGGAATCTCTTTGGGCTGATATTCCCGGAGCCAGTGCTGCTGTCTGTGCAGTGACTGTGGAGAGAAGGGCTGATGCTCAGTCACCTACCAGGGACCATGGTTTAAGTGTGAAGGGTTTGAGCAGTCTCTGAAGGCTCTCTGCTGTTAACATCAGCTTAAGATGAATTCTAAACATTTCCAGACTTTCTTGAAAATTATAAACACTTTGAACACCAGAAAAACCTGTTTAACCCTAATTTAGGACCTAATTTAAGGTCTGAGCATGGCCCAGTCTCCAGGCCAAATGGCAGACTTAACTATGCAGAATAGCTTCTGTCCAGATCTCCCAGACAGGAAAGAGCAAACTAATAAAAATTCAAGTGACAAACCACAGAAACTCCTTTCCAGCCAAGCACAAAAAGCCTCAGTTCAGATTATATGGTGCATGCAGCCTAAATATTTTTGTTCAGAATTATTTGCTCATTCCTCAGCAGTATCATGATTTAAATGCATCAGTTCTGGGTCCCTCTCACTACTGTAGAGCTGAAAATGAAATCTAGTAACTAGCAGCCATGACTCAAGGAAGTGCACATTCCAAAGGTAACCACTGACCAGGTCCACTCTGCAATCAGGGATGATATTGACTCTAATGCAAGCAGCTCGTGAAAACCACTTAGGACAGCAGCAACACTCTCTGCATGTGTGGTACAATTCAATCCATGGGGAAAGTCGGGCTGGAGACAGAGTCCTTCACTTCACAGTGAGGATCTAACGAGCCCAGAGGAGACCCCAGAGCTGCTCCAGGGCTGGAGCCCCTCTGCTCTGGAGCCAGGCTGGGAGAGCTGGGAATGTTCCCCTGGAGAAGGGAAGGACACAGGGAGAGCTCCGAGCCCCTTGCAGGGCCTGAAGGGGCCCCAGGAGAGCAGGAGAGGGACTGGGGACAAGAAAGAAAAATTAAGATTTGGAACAAATCCTAGCATGACCACTGGTTTTCCCAAGTGTGGTGATCCCTGTGGGATCAGCTCTATCTCCCCAGCCCATGTGGGGCACCCAGGAGCTGCACTGAGCACTCGCCCAACTGTGCCCAGCTCAGCCCCGGCTGCAAACGCTGCAACAAAGGTCTGCTCATTACCTGGTGTTTACAGGCAGAGCAGCCCTCAAACAGAGCCCACAGCTCCCGAGGCACACACAGAGCTGGGAAGCAGAGAGGTGAATCCTGATGAGCCTCGTGTTTACACATTAACGTGTGGCTGCTGGCAAAGATCACGGGAGGAGGGACAAAGTTTGGGCACTTCAAAGAAATTCCATGTTATTCTTCTGGCCATGGAATTCTGTCCATTCCCACATCCTCCTGCCTCTTGCCCTGCTCTCTCACTGGCCCTCTCACCTCTACCACTAAAGCTATAAAGCTTTTATATCCCTGAAGTATAACAGAAACGTGTCACAGAATCCCAGAATGGTTTGGGTTGGAAAGGACCTTAAAGACCACCTCATTCCACCCCCTGCCATGGGCAAGGACACCTTCCACTATCCCAGGGTGCTCCAAGCCACACCACACCTGGCCTGGGACACTGCCAGGGATGGGACAGCCACAACCTCTATAAAGAATGGAACACTGATGCAGTTCCAGAACACGTTTTTCCAGGGAGTGATGGACCCAAGAAGGGAGACAGTGAGAGGATCCAGCTGTTTCTGTCCCCACTTGCTCCACGGTGGCTGTGACACATTGCTCTGCCAGTGCTCCAACCATGGCTGCCAGCTCTCCCTCCCAGAAGGGGATGGGAATGCAGCACATCCGAGACTTTCCCTGGAACACCCAGCACCGACAGGGCTGCAGCAGCCGGGGCTGCAGGGCCAGGGTCAGCAGCTCCTGCCTCCCCTCGTGGAGCTGCTGCTTCAGCACTGCAGGGTCATCCCAGCCACAGCACACAGCAGCTGCTGCCAGCTTCCCAAAGCACCACCCTGCCGCTCCCAGACAGCAGTCACAAGGAAATTGGGAACACTAAAAACACCCGTGGCTCTGTCTTGCACGTGTTTTGGGTGATCAAGCTCAGCCACACGTGCTCAGCTTCCATGAGCTCTAGAGAAGGAAAATCCCCACCTCCCAATTCACTTTGCACTGCACTTCCAGACAATTTTCATAGCATACTACTTAACTTCAGGAGAATAACAGAACACCAGAAAAGCCAGATTTGGAGTTCATGAAATACTGGCATCAGGTGGGTTTGACTCCATGTTTTGGTTTGTTCTTAAACCCATTATCTACAACAAATGGCTCCTAGCAGAGCCCAGAGGAGAGTCCCCAGCATCCAGCCCCTGGTATAGCCAGAGTGTGGAGATTAGCCCTGGAATATAAGCAGAGTGATTAGTACCAGGAATTGATATAGATATGATGCATCTTGCTGTCAATTAAATGGGGGAGTGAAGAAAAGCTGCACACAGGGATTCCATCTGCAGTAACGTGATTAGTTTGGCAGTGAACAAGTGTGTTTACTGAAATAAGCAATTGCTGTTTATATCTACAATTTCTCAGGCAAGAGTTCCCTGAATGGTTTTGATTACGCTCTTAGTGAGAGGAATTTAGTTTGGCAGTTCGAATTTAATCATCAAGTTATAAAGCGATCTAGTAATCCATAAGCCAGTGCTCTCGTTAATTTGCTACTGTAAATCTCCAGGTAGGTTTGCAGAGTCAAATTCATCATCCTTATTCATTTAACAAAAAAATACAGTAATTAAAACTCCCCAAAGCAGACCTTGCATTATCATATTATCACACTGTTGGATCCACCTTGCTGAGCCATTTCTACTGACCAACAACGCACTTACACCAGGAAGAGCAGGATTGGGAAAGGACAGCAGAATCTTCAACTCCAAACCAAAGCATGGCTTTTCCCCTTAGTGATCACGAGGGCAGAGGGGGAAGAAAAGCCAGCAGTGGCCTCCAGTTCAACCTGGCATATCCAAACATAACACCCCATCTCACACCTGGCACCAGCCTGCTTAGATTGATGCATTAAAGAAAGGCCCAAAAAACCAGAATGCAGCAATTCAGTCAGGAAGCAGGAGGATCTGGTATCTCCAATTTTCTGTCCCCATTAGCACAGGAAGTGCTGGTGAAATGGACAGCAAAGGCTCACTGCCCCACCTGGGCCATGCAGGTGTCTGGGTGTTCGAGGCCACATCACAGAATGCCAGACTGGTTTGGGCTGGAAGGGACTTTAAAGATCATCCTCTTCCACCCCCTGTCATGTTCCACACCTTCCACTTCCCAGGCTGCTCCAAGCCCTGCCAGCCTGGCCTGGGACACTTCCAGGGATAGGGCAGAGGTGGAATGATATGAGCTTTAAGGGTCCTTCCAATCCATACTGTTCTGCAATTCAATGATTCAATCTCAGTTGCATAAATGTGACTCAAAATGTGTGTGAACAGAAAAATTAGTTGGGGTAAAAGAACAAGTGGTTCTGTCATTCTGACACCATGACCACACTCTGTAAAATCCTGGGGTTTGATCTGTCTCTGGAAGTTCATAGTGGCCATCCATCCCCAGAAAAATGGGAACTCCCTAAATTCTGGAATACTGCAGACAATATGCAACAAGTGAGCTCTCCAGGTGACTCTTCCCTTCCAGCTCCTCTTATTTAACAGTCCTAAAAGTTGCAGCTGCCATTTTTGACAGTAATGAAGCCAGGCTGTGAAACCCTGGGATAAAGACTCTGGAGAGAACATTATCAGCTTGGAGCAAGGCAGACAGCCCGATGGGGAGCTCACTTGAAATGCTGGGGTTTATTTTCTGCAACAGTATCTGAAGCCATAAGAATCCTGGCTTACCCACTTCCCAGCTTGGCTCCCCAGAAATGACTCACCTCATTCCCAGCTGCTCCTCCTCCTCCTCCCCACAGAAACGGCCAGAAAAGGGATTTAAAAGCCGTTGTGGATGTGGCACTTGGGGACATGGATCATGGTGGCCTTAGTATGGGGGAATGGTTGGACTTGGAGTCTTGGAGGAATTTTCCAACCCAAACAAGTCCCTGGTGCAATGATCGAGAAGGGAGTTCAAGAGCACAGCCACTCCAACCCTGCTGGGAGGAGCAGATATGCCAGGGAAATCTGTTTTCTCCAGCAGCAGGATCCAACACGCAAACTGAGGCTGGGATGGATGTGCTGCACCTCTTTCTCTATCCAACATCGCCCTTGGCTGCTGGGGGAACTGCCTCTGTCCATGCACCCTCACCTGGAGCACTGCCTGGAGTGAGCCCGGCTCACCGGGGCTGGGCTGTGCCCACCAGAGGCAACAGGAGCCTGCCCAACGACCTCCTTGGCACTGATCCTGTCCCCAGCCTTAGGAACCCAACAGGAGCTGGCACCAGGACTGTTTTGAAGCTGAGATGTTCAGAGGTAGCACTGGTGGTTTCACTTCCAGCTTCTAAGCTTGAAAATACTGTCCAGACAGTGCTTTTACTTCAATCAGGTCTTTCCATTCCTCCTACAACTAAGTAAAGCCCACATTGGCACCCAAAGGTCATTTTTTAAAACTATTTGTACAAGCCTGACATATGCTCTGACAGATTTTAAGTTTCCTATTTTATCAGAAATCATAATTAATACTTACGTGTTTGTTTCTATACTGAGAAAATTGAGAGAGGCCAAAAACTGTTGCTATGGCACCTCCTCCAATGAGAGCAGTTCCTTTCACTGCCTTCTGAAATGCCATTTTTTACTGGAAGAAAAGGAGATAAAAATTAATTGGCAGTTTTACCATGTCAGGATCTGGTACACACAGAATAGACCATTTGAATAAACTAATGACAATGTTGTGACAAGTTGAAATTTAGGGTAGCAATGTCTTAATTAGAGACTTTCACTGCAATATTAATAACTTCTAAACAAAGTCTAGACAGAGCAAGCCGGAGTGCTCTGGTGTTTGCTGAGAAAGCCGAAGGAGGAAAGAGTATGTAGATCTGAGTAGATACACACCCTCCACAGTGACCCTTGAGTACGTGACAGGTACTGCCAACCCCATGGCAAAGGCACACCAGGAGCAGCCCGTCCCCAGTCACAGGGCCACCAAATCCTTATCCCAACACCACATCAGATCTGCTCCTCAACGTCTCCTTCAGCTCCCCACCCGTCCCATCAAACTACTGCTACAATCCCAGCAGCTTAACAGCACTCCCTCCTGCCTTCCAGGCAGGAATTGTCCAGCCTGCCCTACCCTGGGACGGTGGCAGAGCGACGCCGGGCAGGCAGGAGCAGGGCCCTCAGCGAGAAGCAGCAGCACAGACAGGGATGGGATTAAGCGGCTCGAAAGCAGGGTGGCACTTTATCACCCAGCTCCTGAGGGCTTGAAACCAGCCCTATGTGGGTCAGGCAAATTCTTAATAGACCCAGTGTTCGGATCCTGAATGACCAATTTGCATGGAACTGACCTGAATCTTAAGCAGGCACAGCCCACTCCATCTTCCCGGCCCGCAGGGGCTCGAGCCGCGATAGGGACAGCATCCATCCCGCCTGGGGATCCCACCAGCGCTCCGGGCCCTCCGCACACGGGGACACCCCTGTCCAGGCCACACATTCCCCAGCAGCCTCCAGACAACTGATTTAGCACCAATAAAGCTTAAAGCAGAGGCAGACAATGTGTGCAGCCCTATGCCAAGACTGGAGCACCAGCAGGCTTCCCATGCATAGGGAGCAGCCCCGGGGCCAGGAGCAGGGAGCCAGGGCAGCTCCCCATCCCAGGCTGGGCAGGAATGGCCCTGGCAGCCTCCCCTGACATTTGTCAGGACACAAACACACAACCAGGGCACTTCACTCAACTGCTCGTGTACCTGCACATGCTGTACACAGAGACATGTTCCCAGGCTGGAATGCCTCGAAGGAAGAAATTCCTCCCTGTGAGGGTGGGCAGGCCCTGGCACAGGGTGCCCAGAGCAGCTGTGGCTGCCCCTGGATCCCTGGAAGTGTCCAAGGCCAGGTTGGACAGGGCTTGGAGCAACCTGGGAAAGTGGGAGGTGTCCCTGCCCATGGAACAAGATGAGTTTTAAAGTCCCTCCCAATCCAAACCTTGACCTCATTCCCTGAGCACTTTGCCTGCAGCATCCTCAGCATGGCGGAAATTCCCCGCACATTTCTGGCACAGGCATTCGATGCAGAGCTGTTGTGTGTACAAACTTTATGTAAGGGATCGTGTACAGAAGGCCAAGACTTGCAGCTTCCCACGAGTTTTTCCAAAGAGGGGCATTTATGCTCTAGGAGATTCCCACCATGACAGTCTTTCTTGTATCACATTTTCCATTTACTTCTTACTATGGTCGCAAAAAGATCAACTTCGTCTTTCCTTTGTGCCATGACAGAGAGGAGGGAAAGGGAAAGGTGACAGACAAAACCCCAGCAAGGAAAGCTCCTGGGAGGAAAGCTACTGTGGAGGCCTGGCCTCAAAGGCTACAGCACCTCTGTGAAAACAGGGAGGAAGACTAGGGATAGTCACAAAGTTGTACCACAAGATGGAATCCAGGACAGCACAGGAAGTAAAAGAGCAGCTGGAACATTCCCGCTGCACTGGAGGAGCTCAGACAATCGGCATCGCTCCCATCCTGCCTGCAGCCACGCGGCACGGACGGCGACAGGAGTACTGCACACGCACCAGCCAGCACTGTGGGACACACACACCCCTCTACCCAAGGCTTCCAGGAGTCAGGAATGACAGCTCTGCTCTCTGAGGAGAGGTTGGTGGCAGTACCAGAGTAGTTTCACACCCCTCGCGCAGCAGCACCTCGCGCAGCAGCAAAGGAGTTGCTTCGAGAGCCTGAAACCCTCCAAGGGCCTGTGCTGGAACACAACAATCCAGGGAGCTGAAAAGGACTAAATTAGCATCTTCCAAGGAGCCATCTCACACGTCTGCAGAGATGCTGCCTTGCAGGAAAACAAAGGGAAGTGTGCCCTTTCCCTGCTGTATGAGCTCAGGAAGAAGGGTGATGGCTGAAGCACAATCCCTGTCCATTCCTGTTTGGAGCCAGGGTTCCTGCAAGCACAGCCAACACTCATCCCTGCTTCTTGTCCCCTGGCTTAGACCTCTCCTGAGGCTTCCTTTTGGACACCAGGGACACACCTGCCAGAGTTACACCATTCCTTTTCATGGAATTCGAGCACAAGGCACACAAACCACTAAGAAGCTCAGTGATTGTCACCTACACCAGCTTGCTTTAAAAATGGTTTCCCAGACAGCTCTGAAAGTAATTTATTTTTGTTTTTCAAGGAAGAAAATCATGATCTTAAGACTGTAAGTTCTAGGAGGCCTTTTAAACATGAATTTTATCAATACCTGTAAAAAAAAGTCCCCAAATCCAACACTCCTCTGCATTTTAAAAACTGAAGAAATAATGTAGCTATTTGACATTTATGTCTTTAGTTTGGGATTACAAAACCATTACTGCATCCGCTTGAGGCCATTCCCTCCTGTCCTGTCCCTTGTTCCCTGGGAGCAGGGCCTGACCCCCACCTGGATGCACTCTCCTGTCACACAGAGCTGCTGGGAGCCCTACAAGCTCCTCTACCAATTCAGGCCATAAATATTCCTCTATGTAGATAAATAAAGGACAGCCAGACTTCAGCAGCTCATTAATTCCTGTTCACAGTAAGTCGGGGACAGCAGTGGTGAGGGCCAGGCATGACTGCGGTGGGCACGAAGGTGCAGGCACACAGGGAATAGGGTCAGGATCGCTCCCAGCAGGAGCTGACCCTGTCTCACTGTGGGTACAGCTGTTCCAGCCACGCTGAAGGGACATTAGATGTGCCACAGGGAACAGCTTTCCCACTTTCCTCATGCAGGTAGCAACTCTAACACCCAGGAAGGGGCTTGGTGCCCCTGTACAGGAGGATTTCTGGCCGCAGGGCTCCCCGCTCCTTGCCAGCCCCGGGGTGTGTGGCATTAGCTCTCCTCGGAGCTGAGAGCCGATTACAGGCAATTCTCCCGAGAAAGGAACTCTCCCAGGAGACCAGCTGCTCAAATTGCCACATCAATCTTGCTCACCATCCCTAAGAGAAGCTTATTCAGGAGAGAAAGGAAAACAGGGCTTAGCGTAAGCCACTCCAGCACAAAGCCAGATAGGCATTCCAGCCCGGCAGACAGTGTTTTCACACCTGGAACAGCCCAGCTGCATCCCGGGAACCGCGAGCCCCCGTTTGTGATGTGTGAGAAGATGTCTTTGGGTGAGGCTGGGTGAGCTGCGGGCACGGCAGGGGCTGCAGGCGGGCAGAGCCCGGGCACCGCCGTGCCAGGCTGCCCCGGGCTCTGCCAGGGCACGGCACATCCCGGCTTCTGCCCGACAGGAGCAGGCACGCAGGAAACGGCACACGAGGTCACCTCTGGACCGGAGGACGATTTGAACGCTGCCTCGGTGGCCCCAAAGCCGGAGAGAACTCAGAGGCTCCGAGCAGACAGCCGCGGGTTTTTGCCCCAGCTCTGCCCCAGCCGGCTGCGCAAGGCTGCTGCCGGCTCCGAGCGGGATACACCCGAGTGCGGATGAAGGGGGAAGCAATGCAGCCCATGTGGGTCCCACGAAGGCTGTACCAGGGAAGAGCTCACGCTTACAAACCCCTCCTCTTCCGTGAGCAGGTAACTGAAACCTGTCTCTCTTCCAAGCTGAGATCAATAGCTTGTGACAGAAGCGGAATTTTATTTTAATGAAAATTATAATAGCAACCAGCATGAGAAGCACTGCAGTCAGAAATATGTCATCTTTCCATCACACAAATATTCTGAGTCACCTTTAAAAGCGGCTCAGAGTGTTTTAGTGCTGTCAGTGCCATCTGACACAGTAAACCTGCACGTTAAGCCTTACCCTTGGTTTCAACAGAAGCCATAAATGGCACCTTTGGACCCACGGCCTCACCAGAAGGGTGGGCTGAGGTCCCTGCCAGGCTCTAGAACGAACTGTGGCAGGAGCAGGAGCCCTGGACTGGCATGGGAAGAGCCAGGAGCATGTCACGAGGAGTAGCTATTGCATAGAGTGATCTGTCCAAGAAGTTCAATAACCCCAGGGAACAGCTCCCAGGGAACAGCTGAGCACTGGTAAAGATTCAGAGGGACATTAGCTCAAACTGCTATTAAAGGATTCATGATAAGAAGAAACAGGCTTTAAACTTGAAAGGACACAAAGGGGCAGGGAGAGTAGTCTACACAAAATGGAAACTACGTAAAAGATTTATCAGCGCAAGTTCCTGCTTTCAGTTTCCAAAAGTTAATACAAACCCTAGTCACAGTAGGAACTGGTCCCTCCTTGGTGCCTTCCTCAACCAGCAGCTCAGTCACACTCACGTGGACTACAGCAACGTGTAATAGTCACTCCCAGAGGAGTCTCCCATTCCAGACCCAGGCTGGTGGCCAGCTCCCTGCCTCAGCGAGGTCCCCAGGTGACCCTCCCCAGGTATCAGACCCTGGGCCTGCTGTGTCCACCCTGGGCTCCACTTCAGCAATTAATGCACTGCTTACACTGCTTCACTTTCAACCCCATGTTTCAAACCCAAAAACCTACACAGCACCACTTACACCCTGGTTTTTAAAGAAGGGATGTCAACACCCGTCCTCAGTGGATGCTTCTGAACAGCGCGTTGCACACGACAAACCTCTGCCACCCGCAGTCCCCATGAGGCTCACACAGCTCCTGGAGTGACTTGCCTCCTTTACTTCCCGTAATGCCCAGCCCAGCCAGCTGCCAGACTATTGTCTGGATGTTCTTTGGAGTTGTGCAACCCACTCCCCCCCGAGGCAGCAGGTGACCGAAGGGGAAGTGCCACAATCGCCAGCATTTCTCTACGCAGGTACCTTCTAATTACAAAGATATGGGGCTGGATCTGAGCAACCCATGGCCAGAGTTGGGGGAAAGAATGAAAGGAATGAAGGAAGGGGAATGGGGGGGAATTGAGCCCCAGAGCCATGAGTTAGAGAGCAAAGCAGGATGAGTATTCCAGCAGAAGTGCGAGGACAGATGGATCGAGGCTGCAGAGCTGCGCCGCAGCAGCGTGAGCCGCCCCGCGCTGCCATCAGACACGGCTGAGACGCAGAACCCGGTAAATTGGGAGGAGAAACCCAATCTGTTATGTTGCATATCTGTGTGCTTTACGAGGCCATTACCATGGAATCCGGGTGCTTCGCATTCCATCGCAAACGAACACATCTAATAAAGTGAGTCATTCAATGCAAGGCTTAAAAATAGAAAACTTATAATCATCTCCACTACAGTTTGCATAACTTGCCATTGGCGCAGGAGCATTGTCTAATTCCTTCCTTCCCAAAGCTCCTCAGGTAAGTCTGAGATGATGAGAGGCGCAGACTGATGTCCCTCCGGGCTGAGCTGAGAGTCCTGCACTTCTCCTGCCTCTCCAAACAGCTGCACTCCTACGCTCAGCTCCCTCTAATCCAGCTCTCATCCCTCTGGCAGGGCTACTTAGAAGGCGGCCACGGTGACAGCAGCAGCAGCAGCAGCAAGGCCACAGTTAAGTTCTGACTGAGGGTACTTTCAGCCTTTAAAGCTGTACTGTTCTGTTACTGGCATTTTCAGGGTGTGTCAATGCAGGAAGTGGCCAACTAACAAGAAAAAGGGGATGTAACCAGAAAATAGCCCCATTAGGACTCTCTTAACCAGGTCGTCTACCAGCTATCTCTCGATTGCCTTTGAGCAGCCGGGAGTGGTTAATGTTACACAGGATGTCAGGCCAGAATAACTGAAGTAGCTGAAAAGGAACTGATTAAAGCTTAAACCAGCCCAAGCTGGAGATGCTTCCCCTGCAAGGCAGATCTCTGGTGAGGAACAACACACCCCAAAGAAGGGTTCCAGAGGGTCCCAACACGGCTGACACAGCACAGACACGTCCATCCTCCAGATCCTCTCCTAGAGCCTCCCATGGCCACTCTGGGTTCTCAAACACAAGTTAGGACACTGCAATTAAAGTCATCATCCAAGACCACCTCTCCAACCAAGCACAGGAACATCACCTGCGATATCCAGGCAGCTCACAGTCACGGGTCCCCTCAGCCAGCGCCACCCACAGATCTGTAAGGTCCTGCAGACAGAATTTAAACTCCCAATCCCCCCAGGCCACCCTGTGCCGGTAAGTGGAAGCCAAGCAGCACTTTACCATATGGGGAAAGTCCTTCCCACGCTCCAGTACAGGCAACCAGCTCGGCTCTCATGCCCAAAAGTGGTTGTAGCACTTGTCAGGCACAAAAATAAAGGAGAAACAAAGCAGAAAATAGGTATCCTATCCTCATTCCTCCTCTTGGTCCCGTTGCTTCCAACTACTTCATCTGCCTTCTGTACTCAGACACCAAGATATTCCCACCCGGCATTAGATGACAGAGCAACTGCTGTAAACTCTGTCCTACAAGGAACAAACTTTTTTGGCTCCTCTTTCGAGTGTCTGCATTTTAGCCTAACCACTTCTTTTCCTTCTGTTTCATTACCCTCCCACAAACAAAAAAAATCTTACAGATGATGAGGGGAAAAATCCGATATGTAAATCCTGTTTGGGATTTCAATAGCAATAGTCTTGCCAGAGACAGTAGCGTGTTTCTGGGAATGAGGCAACACTACAGACAGGGATGGCTGTAATCCCAAAGTCTGTACCTAAGGACTAACAGGAATACAAAGAAACACCAACAACAATAGGTATTTTGAGCTTTCCTACCATACAAACATCACAATATATTTACCCAGATGAAAGTATTTCAATTCCCTCCTGTCCTACTGGAAAGAGTGGGAAGCCTGGTCTCCAGCCTGATCACTGACTAATGTGTGCAGGACGATTTCCATACTTCTGTGTTCTTGTTTTTTTATGTTGTTGTTTTAACTTAATGTTGTTTTAACTTAAACAGTTCCAACAGTCATTCTTGCTTTCACTGTTGGTGGGGGTTAATATGGGCCATAAACCACACACACAATACAAAGACTGTAAGCCAGTTACTGTCATTAGAAAGAAATGTTCTTGTTAGATACAGTTAATTTATAGCTGTTGCTCATTGTTTTGATATTCTTCATTCTCCTAATTTTTAATGCAGATATTTGAATAGACAGTCTACCTGTTCAGCTTGATCCTAATGCTGGCACTTTATCCCTGGTTTTCCTTCCCCTCCCTAGTCAAACACTCGAGGGGCAGGGATTAGAAAACAAGGTGTTTTGCTTTTTGCAAGACTGGACATATACCGGCACACACAAACAGGAACCTGCTCAAAAAAATAGCTACAAATTAGGTGAATACTTAGGTGTGGCAAGGAAGTAGCCTAGTTTTATATCCTGGGATACAGATTGAGACCTGATAGCACATGCAAATCTAATCCTGGAGGAGGGGCCTGCGTTCAGAATCACTCTGAAATCAGAATACACGCTTGGTTTGAGAAGCTTTGCAAAGCAAATAAAAACAACCCAGTCCAAGGCTTTGGACTCCATCCACAGGATCTGGTTGTGATCTGGGGCAAGTTCACCTGGAAACCCCTTGGAGAGAGAGCTACAAGTTCGCTCGGGAACCTGACTCAGAAAGAACCATTCAGGGATATGGAATGCTTCCAAAATCAATACTGTGATGTTGTGGAAGAGGTCTGATTACAAACTGTCCATTACGTAATAAAAGCTGTTTCCTAAAGTGAAGCTTTTTGGAAGAAAAAGGCTGCATCTACATCCCCAAGAGCTAATTAGTGGAGCCCTAGAGCCCAACAGCTGCTGCAAACAGCTCTGTGGTCTCTGTGCTCTGCTGTGTTTACCCCAAGTGGCTCCAGTCTGAGCCACAAACACCCATGGAGCAGTGGCAGTGCAGGAATCCTTCCTTCCTTAAAGGGTAATCTTCCACTTCTGTCCCATTTGCTTCAGCTTGCTTTTTCTAGCCTTTAATTTTTATTTCACAGAATCCCAGAAACACTGAGGTTGGAAAAACCCTCCAAGCCCATGGAGTCCAAGCTGTGCCTGATGCCCACCTTGTCCCCAGCCCAGAGCACTGAGTGCCACGTCCAGGAATTCCTTAGGCACCTCCAGGGGTGAGCACTCCAAACCTCCCTGGACAGCCCCTTCCAAGGCCTGAGCACCCTTTCCATGAGGAAATTCCTGCTGATGTCCAACCTGACCCTCCCCTGGCACAGCTCGAGGCTGTTTCCTCTCATTCTGCCCCTGTTCCCTGGGAGCAGAGCCCAGCCTGTTCCTGTTTCCCACCCTGGCCACCTCTCCCACTCTCCCAAGCGCGCCCAGCGAGGCAGCGCCCAGCGGGTCCCAGGTGGGCGGCAGGGACAGGGATCAGCACCCTCGTGCTCACGTTCTGCGCTCCCATCGGCTGCAGGAGCACACCCACGATGACACAGCTAATCCCTGGAAAACCACAGGTTCCAGCTACAACCTGGAGGCCAAGAACGTACAGTAGTTTAGTTAAGCTATACAACCAGACTGTCAGAGCTATGGTTGAGACTGAAGACACATAGCCCATAAAAAGGGAAAATAACTCCCCAGGTCCCAAACTTTTGTGTGCCAGCACATAAAAAAGCACCAGGGTACAAGGAAGATGTTGCTTAACTGAGCTACTTGGAAATGCCAAGCCCTGTTTTGAAACCATCAACTACGAGTGGAAGGTGAAAGTCACAACTGCAAACTGACAGCAGAAAATGCACATTTCTTCTAAATATTTGCTAAAGCTTGCAGAGACCTGTGTGGAGACAAAGCAGGCAGCAGCAAGGAACCTGCAGGAGCTGTCCTCTGGAAAACTGCTCTGCATGAATGGCCTCTGCACTGACCACATCCTGCCAGCTTCCTAAATTCCTGTCGGGGACAGTCAGCAGGTAGAAATGGATCTCTAGAGAAAATATTATATTATGCAGCGAGGTCTAGTTCACAAAACTGTTATTATTACTGTGCTCCTGTGCACACACATAATTAAGCAAAACAAAATGTAAGTCCATATACATACAACCACAGTAATGCTACAAATTAGATACAAGGGGTGTGAATCATTTTTCATGCACACTTGTGCCTACTCAAAACTTCCATCCAACTTCAGACTAAGTAAACTGATAATTGCCTAACGTTAAAATGAATAATATTCTGGTTACTGCTATTGAAGGGGCAATACTGAACTTTGCTTTACATATTAACACTGAAAGATCCTGAAATATCTGACCAAGTCTTTACTGGCTAATCAGTCACTGCTTATCATGAAAAATTCCTGAATGTAACATGAATAAGTAAGGAAAAGAAAAGGGTAGAAGGGAGAAGAGAAGAGAAGAGAAGAGAAGAGAAGAGAAGAGAAGAGAAGAGAAGAGAAGAGAAGAGAAGAGAAGAGAATGCAACTCCTTTGGAGCAGAGGAGAGCCCCTGCTTCCCAGCAGCAGGTGAAAGGAGCTGCTTCCAGCACACCTGTACTACCTGTTCACAGTAAACACTAGAGGAAGTCAAGCAGGGCGTCAATCTGGCTGGTTTTAAACCAAAGGTCTCCATACACACATTTACATCTTTTCCCGTAGAATTAGGCTTACAAACGTTTACTGATTGCTTAATAGAGGAAAGAATTCAGAGAAGTTGAGGACACCAAGCAATGGTCCCACGAGTCCATTCAGTGGAAGTTATAACTTACTTTCATTTTACAAAGTTCAGTGTAACTACAGCTATGCTATTTTTTACCAATAATTCTTTTCTTTTTTTAATAATGGGAGATACTGTTTCTATCAGCTCCATTGCAGATAAAAAATATAGTTCACAAGCTCTGCAACCTCCTTATTTATTATATATAGATACCTACAGGCACACAAGCAGCTGTCCTGGACAGAGAGACGCTGGGGCTGGACCGCTCCTTGTGGGATATTCTCAGGGAGCACAGGGACAACCCGCACACAGGACAGCTGCCAGGGGCTCTGCACCACTTCCATAAAACTGCCACCTTTTCTTTGATCTTTTTTTTTTTCTCCATCGAAAAGCTTAAATAAAACAGGGGGAGGAGGCTGGGAGCACTTGGTAGTGAAAGCTGCTGCGTAAGACCATAGAATCATGGAATGGTTTCGGTTGGAAGGGACCTTAAAGCCCATCCCAATCCCACCCCTGCCATGGGCAGGGACACCTCCCACTGTCCCAGGCTGCTCCCAGCCCCAATGTCCAGCCTGGCCTTGGGCACTGTCAGGGATCCGGGTACCCTGTGCCAGGGCCTCACCACTCTCGCAGGGAAGGATTTCTTCCCAATATCCCATCTACCCGTGCTGTTCTTGAGCCTTACACGTGGAATAATAAAATCCCAGAATGGTTTGGGTGGGAAGAGACCTTAAAGATGCTCCAGTCCCACCTCTGCCATGGGCAGGGACGCGTTCCACTGGACCGGGTTGCTCCAAGCCCCATCCAGCTTGGCCTGGAACACTCCCAGGGACGGGGCAGCTTCTCTGGGCAACAGGGTAGGATGTGGAGGAGAGGCAGCCAGGATGCATTTGATATACATTTATAACAAAAGGCGACCCCAGGGTTTAACGCGCGGCTCCACCCGCGTGTCCGGGCCGGCCCCGCTCCCTCCATCCCGCCCGCGCCGCCGCCGCCGCGGCTCCGAACCCCCCGTGCAGGCGGAAACCCCGAAAGGCACTTACTGCGGGAGCCCGCGTCCCTCTGCGGGCTGCTCGCCGGCCGGCGGGAGGAGAAGAGGGGAGGGCGGCTCTCTCCCTGCCCGCCCTCCGCCTGCAGCAGCCAGCCAGGCTCCCCCGAGCTCCGCCTCGAACACCGCCCGCACCTCCCCGCCCTGCCCTCCGCCCGGGACCGCGGCTGCCCCGCCGAAGGCCGCGGGAGCCCCGCCGGTGCGGCCTGGACCCGCGGGGAAGGGCCCAGTGCGGCCTCCTCATCCCCGGGCTTGCGTGATGGGGGTCGCCGCCCATGGCGGCCCCTCCCCGGGGCTGCGCCGGTGGCGGTACCGGAGGCGGTACCGGAGGCCTCCGGCCCACGCGTGGAGCCCGGCTCCACCGCCCGCGCAGCTGATCGTGTTCTTCAGCTGTCTGGGTGTCATTTCAAGTCAGTAAACAACTGCAAAGATTGGATTTCATTAGTTCTGCAAAGTCAGTGATATTCAGTCACTGATGATGGGAGCAGTGTTTATCCCAGGCATATTAGTGCCCTTAAAAGGTGCTAAGATCTCGAGTGGCAGCTGGAATTAGTAGATACTCTGGCTTTAAAGCCGTCAACTGCAGGGAAAGAAGTGAAAATAAAAGGAAAAAGAACAGAAAATGATTCATTTTCTAAGGATATGGTTTTAGGGTGTGTGTTTTTGGAGAGGGTGAGAACGGAAGAAGAATAATTGGGATAGGGAAAAAATGGGATTTAAATGCAGTTTGTGGTGAATAATTTCAGCATGAGCCAACACACAAGTTCTGGATGTGAATGCCTACCCCATGTATGTGTTCTAACATGGCACTAGATGTTGTCATTTCATCCATCTCTAACAAATAGTTGTTAGAAATAGGAGAGTTCCCTGTCCTCCCACTCCTCAAGGTCGTTGTCTACCCAGATGTAGCTGTACTGTCACTATTAATGTATGATACATTTTGATGAATACACGACAGTTTATGAGTGCAAAATAGATCTATATCCAGTTTCCAAGTGAACATTTTCTGCACCCCAGCACTGCTGTATCTCATCAGCTTTTTCCAACCTGTGAAGTCTTGAAGGGGGTAGAAAATGAGAACATTGTACTACTCTCCTCATAAAGGGAAAGTGAAAACTTCATAAGGATCACATTTCCCAAGCAATCTCACTTTCCAGGAGAGGTTCTCCATACCTGCATGGTGCAGCTACCAATAAACAGGGATGGGCAGTTCTCTTCCCTCCTTTAGGCTTCTGTTCAACTGTCTTTTTATCTTAGTTACTGATTGTTTAAGACTGGGCTTCATAAGTTTGAAGAGTAAAAGAGTTTTACAAGGTTAAGCAAAAAAATGAGATGCCTGAAAGTATTGCAAAATTCATCCCTTTCAAGTCTGTTTTTTATTTAATGCCTGGATGAAAATATTACCTCCAAAGTCTCCGTGCGTGTGTCTTGGTCCCCGGGACACCTGCCAAGACAGGAATTTTAGATGCCCGAAACCATGTGCTCAGCAGGTGTAAATTGTGTGCAGGGAGAGTTCACCTTTTGTCCTCAACCCCAGAGGCAGTTTCTCTTCATTAGCAAGGGAAGATGGGGAAAAAGATTATCATCGTTTCCTGACTGCATGCCAAAGTTATGTATCATAAGAAGAAAAATCTGTTCATACATTCACAAATATGTTTTCTCCTAATCTGTCTTCAGGAAAATGTCTTTGTGAGCAGCAAGGGTGGTGACAGTTGCAGGAGAGCTGAGACAAAGGGACAGAAACAGATGCAGAATTTCTCTGCTGGGATTTTTCTAGCAGGATCCATGGTAGGTCCTCTCGTGTGAAAATCCAAGTGCTTAGTTGTGGCTGTGATTAGACATTTAAATGGGTCCCATCTCGGGCTGCGGGTGTCAGGTATCACTCCAAGTACAACCCTGTGGCTTCCCATGGGATGCTCAGTTTACCACGGGACCAGGATGTGTTGCTGGTGTTCAGGTATTTCCCCTACACTGCAGCAGATAAATCCATGGCTGTGTTCATGTGTCTGAGAAAGTGGCTCATTTTTCTATTACAATGTGCTATCATCCTAATCATGTCTGATTGTTCGCTGTCCCATCGAGATCCCACATCAGGGCTGAGCCGCAGAAACAAAGGCAAAAATTGCAGTTTTAAAAGCGTAAGGTCATGGGTCATGTTATTTGTAGCAGAACAAACACCATAATTAATTGGCCTCTCCCTGCAATGGCAGCACAGGAGGGAATGGGAGGAAGCGATGTGGAGTGTCCGTGCTTTCCTGGGGCAAACAGCCGAGCTAGGCCTGACAGACAACATGAATTTTGTTGGTAAAGAAAAGAAGGACAGTATTTCTTAGAAAGCGAGACTGCTTGGACTAGTCAAGAGTAGTTATTTTCTCTTTCAGTGTTTAAGAAGCTTTGCTGTGGCAGGAAAGATGAAAAAAAAAATTAAATTTATTTCCTCTACGTGTGCTGGAGTGAGAGACTGTATTCAGCAGATGCAAGGCAAAAGGCTCTTCGGAATTTGTGCTGTATTATTTTTTTCTCTCAGACATTGACAGATGAAAACCAGCCCTGGTGAATGCACATGTCTGCTGTTTATCCAGGTATTTTCTCCATTGAATTGATTAGGAAAAGCTTGGAAAACCTGTTCAAAGACATATACAGTGAATTCGAAATTCCCAGTATCCATAATGAATAAATCCAGGATTGGAGTGTCCTCTTTGCTTCCGATGCCCATTTCCCTGGCATCGCCTGCCTGATGGCTTTCTTTTGGGACACTTTAGACAGTACCTGGAATAAAAATTTTCGGGGTGTCTGTGCATTTATAAGAAACTTACAGATTGCCAGCAACATCATCAATAATTGTGCTGGGAAAAGTTATTTTAAATAGCCACATATATCATTGTCAATTTGGTTTCAGTGACCTTTTGTGATCCAGAACTGTTCCATTGAACAAAAAAAAAAGGATATGGGAAGATCCCAGAGTTTCTACTTTGCTGATACCTGGAACAATCAACATTCCTGGATGTGAGTGGCTTCTCTCCGTGTCTGAAGGCCCTGGTGGGGATATCTCACCCCATCTTCCCTCAGCACCATTTTGACCATGCCAGCCATGCTGTACCTTCCCCGGAATTTCAGATTATGCCTTTTCATCCACAGAAGTATTTCTCCCTGAAGATTTAAATAATTAATTGGGACGTGCCTAGTGGGTCTTGAGCTAAACTTCAGAGAGGCAGCAGATATGTGTGACCAAGTGACCTTTTGCTGTCCTGCTCGTCCCCGCGCGCTCGCTGTGCTCAAAGGGACGCTGTCAAAATTGCTAGGCCTTAAAACTTTAACCCACACTGACAAGTTGTTCTACATTATAAGTCTTCCCTAAGAGATTACCACGATTGTTTTGTTTGTTTTGTTCCAACCATCTTTGCTGAAGGCTCCACAATACGGATTCATTTGTCCTTTTGGGCAGGTGGATATTTTTAAATGCCCGGCTTATTCCGTGACCTGTTAAAATCGAGTTGATGTGCGTGTGCTCCACTCAGTGGAGAACTCGCCGGGGATGGAGCAATTTCTCTGCACTCTGGAAGAAGAGACAGGAACATGCTTGGGAAGCCGTTGTGGAGAGGCTTTGAGAAGCCATTTTGAAAGGCCTCTTGTTTTCTTCAGTGCTTTGGAAGTCTTGACTGGACCTCCCTGGTGATACAAAGTGTTACATACGTGTTAGTGAAACACCAGTTGGTTCCTGCACAGAAGTTTGCTGTCTTGCCGGGTGCTCTGAGTTACTCCTTAGGCTTTATTTCTAAGATGTCCATTGACAGAATCACAGGATCACTGAGGTTGGACAAAGCCTCCAAGACCATCAAGTCCACCCTCTGACCAATCCCCACCTTGTCCCCAGCCCAGAGCACTGAGTGCCACGTCCACGCCTTTCTTGGACACCCTGTGGGGTGGGGACTCCAAACCTCCCTGGGCAGCTCCTTCCAATGCCTGACCACTCTTCTGGGAAGAAATTCTTTCTGAATTTCTAAAAATTTCGACCTGCCCCTCCCCTGGCCCAGCCTGAGGCTGTTCCCTCTCCTCCCGTCCCTGTTCCCTGCGAGCAGAGCCCGACCCCCCCGGCTGCCCCCTCCTGTCAGGGACTTGTGCAGAGCCACAAGGTCCCCCCTGAGCTCCTTTGCTCCAGCCTGAGCCCCTTTCCAGCTCCCTGAGCTGCTCCATGTAGGACATGCATGATTTAATACAGCTCCACATGGGAGGTGGATCAGAGCCAGCGGCTCTGATCAGGTACAGCTGTCCCATCACACGTCCCCATTTGTATGTGCCAGGACAAAGATTGAGGCGGCACCCATTTTATATGGGGTGACTGCACAGCCACAATCCCGCCACGTGACACGGGAACGCGTGTCCATGCCAGCAGGCAGGAGGGAAGGAATGATACCCACTGGCCACACCCTGGGTAAGCCACACCTGCATTTTGAAGCTTGATTTGAGCGGATTTACCGCAGCCTATCAACCCTACCTTGTTGCTATCACAGTGTGCCAGCTGAAGTTGGGGAGAGAGGCTGCAGGTGGCCCTGAGCAGCATCCTCTTCCTCAGAGGGTCACAGCAGAGTCAGCAGAAACACCTGAAGCTCCTGGGCTCTGCTCTGTCAAGCCTCATCCAGAAGCAGGGACACCTCCCACTGTCCCAGGGTGCTCCAAGCCCTGTCCAGCCTGGCCTTGGACACTGCCAGGGATCCAGGGGCAGCCACAGCTGCTCTGGGCACCCTGTGCTGGGACCTGCCCACCCTCACAGGGAAGGATTTCTTCCACATATCCAACCTAGATTTCCCCTCTGTCAGTGTGAAGCCATTCCCCCTTGCCCTCTCACTACTGCTCCTGATGAAGAGTCCCTCTCTGGCTTCTCTGTACGCCCCTTCAGATACTGGAAGGTCTGTGAGGTCTCCCCAGAGCCTTCTCCTCTCCAGGCTGAACAGGCCCCACTGTCTCAGGCTCATAGGAGAGGTGGTCCAGTCCCCTTACCAACTTTGTAACCTCCCCTGGACTTGCTGCAACAGTGCCACGTCCCTTGGGGGCACACGGAACAAACCCATCTGCACTGAAGGTTGGCAGGGAACGTTCTCCCAGCCATTGTGATGGCTAAGATGAGGAACCCCTTAGGACTCCTTGTTTTGCTGGAGTAGGATTCTGATTCTCACTCAGCGGAACTGATCCTGTGAGATTTTTGCCAGTTCCAAGGCTCTGGACCACCATTTCTAACATTGCAGGACTCGATTTCTTCCCCGTTCAGCACCCTCCTACTCACAGTCAGTTCTGAGGGAAGCCAAGTGGGAGCCTGGGTCGCACTGCTTGGGAAAGGGCTCCCAGGCCATGTTCTGGAGTGACATTTGGGCCCCAGGGAGGCCTGTGTGTTGCCAAACTCCTCCTGGTTGACAAAGTTCCCTGCAAGACATCAGCCAACACCCCCAGATGTTCTGAGCAGATGCAAAACACAGTCTAATGGACATGAGAAACTGTTCTCTGAGTTACTAACTACGAGTGCAAGGATGGGTTTCATTTCTGCTCTGGGAGCGAGTAGTGCAGAGTCCATCACAGTGGTGACCCTCTGTGCAATAATTCTCCAAGGAGTGGCGCAAGCAGCGTGTTCTGCTCTGCCCTGACCTGCCCAGAGAGCAGCAGGGCACCTGGGGACAGGGTTCAGAGGTGCCCTTGGCTGAGTTACCCATTGGACTCAGTGACCTCAGAGGGCTTTTCCAACCTCAGCCAGCCCATGATTCTTTGATTCCATGACTTTCTCTGAGGACATACTTCTGGGTCCCGTGTGGCTGTGCACAGATGTTGTCAGATGTCCCCTACTTGGCAGAGCAGCAGCTCAGCAGGAATGAGAGGAGATGAGAGAACAAAAGTAGGGGGAAACCTCCTCATGACTAACTTCCAGACACAGTAAAATGGAGAATTAGGGGCTTCTCAATATGAATATCTTTTGCCTAAGTGCGTGGGGGTTTTTGGTCCTGGGCTTGTCTGAGAAAACAGTTTTTCTAGGCTGACTAATCCAACCATAAGCAACAGCCTAAATAATAATTATTACTTACAGTTTTTATTATGTCACCTTCTGCCATCGGAAGCTGAGAAGGAAAGGGAGCTGTGCTGGGTTGTTAAATTGTGGAGTTCATGCACATCCAAACACAGGACACTGGAACGTGACCTGCAGTGCCAGAGTGCTGTTGGCTGAACCAGAAAACACCTGCTTCCTACCTTCGCAGAGGTGGTTGGTGGTAGGTGTTCCTCCTGCCCTGGCGCTGTTCTCGAGCACTTTTGTACATAAGTTTTGTACATAAATTGATGTTCCCTTGACATGAAGCGCTTGTTGCAGCTTTTCCTTGGACTCTGGCTCACGTGCGGCTCTTCATGGGAGCATGTCCAAGACAAAATGAGCATCAGGAGTGTGCATCATTTATTTTGGGACATGGCATGGCTACATCACAGCACAAGCAAGGACTCACTATTGACATCACCACACACAGGCACAGTGTGCTGAAATGTCATCACCTGGCAAATCACAGAGACCATTGTGAGCATATTCTGATGATTCCTTTGTGGATCAGCTGAGCCTCTGAGCTGAGCCCTTAAACGTTGGCCTCCCTGGCAAAGTCCTTCCAGGATGGAAAAGGAACAAAAATACACATTTGTGATTTGGTCTGAAAGCTTTTAAATGTAAAGAATTATCATAGAACCATTTAGGTCAGAGAAGATCTTTAGGATAGGCTCCAACCATAGCTTTAGGTGTATGGAATCTTGAAAGCCTTCACCTGTAATCTCCTGAAGTTCTTCCATTAAATCACTCCTTGCTTATTCAAGGAATGATATTTGTTTATCCCTGATACAAACAGAATGCTTAGAAAAGAAAGAAGTTTTCAAAGAATACGCTGAGAAAAAAAAGTTTTAAAAATGATTACTGAAATAATGATTAGTGAAATCTTGCATCTGTGAGAGATGAACAAGACCAAAACCAACAGTCAGGCCAGACTCTGTGAGGTGTGTGATGGGTGCATTATACACTTTTCCAGGATTTTTTAATCCTCTAGAGGAATAATGTATAACAGGCATTGCTAACTTTTAAAAAACCTTTTTTCCCTGGAAACGATGGCTCAAAAGTGTTGCGTGGGGCTGAGAAGCAGAATGGACGCGGTGGGTTCGGTGACCTGGGCTGAGGTGCTTCAGCCAGGGGCGGGGAACGGCTCCCAAGCGCGCATTGGTGGTTCAGTGGTAGAATTCTCGCCTGCCACGCGGGAGGCCCGGGTTCGATTCCCGGCCAATGCAGCTGCTTTTTGGCGGCGGAGGAGCCGTTGCGTTTTGAGGCCCCAGTGCTTTGATTTTCCCCGCGGGGTTCCCGGGCGGGAGGGAGCGGCGCCAGGCCTGCCGGGCCTGCCGGGCCGGGTCGTGCCGGCGGCGCGGCGTTGGCCTGGTCCGGCGGAACCAGCGGCCGCGCGGGCAGACGGGAAAAAAAAAAAAGAAAGAAAATAAGAAAAAAATAACCGCCTGGAGATGCCGGGGATTGAACCCGGGACCTCACACATGCGAAGCGCGCGCTCTACCACTGAGCTACATCCCCGGCTGTACCGGCCTCGCCCCGGTCGCCGCAAATGGAGGGCGGGCCGCGGCCTGTCCCGGGGCCTGCCCCGTCCCGTCCCCACACAACTCCCTCTGCCGGCACCGCGCTCGGCCGGCGGCGGGACACGGGCACGGATCCCCGGCCGGCAGCGGGACGCGGGCACGGATCCCGGGGCGGCACCGCCCCGTCCGTGTGCGGGGACCAGCAGGGAGAGCCTCGGGGCCTGGGGCAGCCCGCGGTGCTGATCGCCCCCGGGGGTTCGCAGCCGGGATCAGGACCCGGCAGGTTTGGAGCCCTGGTACTGACGGAGAGGAGCCCAGGCACGTTCTTTCCGTGCTGTATTCCCAGCAAAACCAGCAGCGTCCATTGGCTTTACAGGAGCTGCCCGGTGCCGCTGTTTTCAGAACCCAAGCGCCGTCCCCATGGCAGCGCTGGGCGCCCTCGGTGTGCGGCTGAGCTATCCCACAGCGTCACAGAGCCTGCCAATGGCTTAAAACCCTAAAGCCCATCCCATCCCACCCCTGCCACGGGCAGGGACACCTCCCGCTGTCCCAGGCTGCTCCGAGCCCCGTCTGACCCGGCCTGGGACACCTCCAGGGATCCAGGGGCAGCCACAGCTGCTCTTGTGCCAGGGCCTCCCCACCCTCACAGGGAAGAACAGTGGATACTAGCAGAACATATTTAATTTCCACTCCCACAAGCAGCCATACCGATCCCACAGGACCTTTCCCCACCCAGCCATTCCTATTTCGACATCCATAACCTTGGCCACTCAGGTTTTTCCATCCTGTCAGAAAACAGCACTTACAGCTTGACTTTCTTCCAACTAAATTTTAAGAAGCTGCTTTCTGCGAGTTACTGGATCTGATTTTCCTAATCAACACCCAAACTCTTGTGTGTAACCCAAGGTGCAGAGTAGCCATGGCTCCTCACCAGGCCAAGCCAAGGGTGCTGGGAAGGTTAATTCCAACCCTGCAATAAAAACACAAAGCAATTTAAAGCGTTCTCTTTAGGTTTTTCTCCTTTTGTTTACCTTCCTGTAGACTTCAGAATAGCCAAAAATTAATAATACAGATATTGCTATGCTGTTATGGATTTCTCAGCTGTGATGGACAGTCACCCAATTGTGAAACTTCCCATTTGGGAGATGGATGGAGGCAAAGCACATTCCAGCTGCTGAGAAGTGCAGCTCCACATCCAAAGCCTATCAGCAAGCATTTAATTACTGTCCCTGTGGAAGCAATACAAGTGCTGCCTATATTAAAGTGAAACAAGGCTTCTCTTCCAGCCTGGTCTGAATATCCTCTAGACCATCACCTACCAAACACAGGATAAATTGAGTTATTCAGGCAAGACACAGCATGAGGATGCTATGGGAGAAAATAAGATGCCTTAAAGGAAAATAAAATGCCCATGGATGGCTATGAATTACAGGCTGGAAGCCCCAGCCCAACCAAAGCTGCGTGTTTGTGAACAGGAGGGAGCAGGATGGGGCCCTGTCCTGCTCCCGGCACACGCACATCCCTGATCCTTCCCACCGTGGCACATCCCTGATCCTCCCCACCACGGCCGCTGCCGGCCCAGATGGCCGGAGCCGGCCCCTGCTTCCAGGAAACACTTTGTCATCTTGTTTCAATGCTGCTGGATGCCGGCACAAGCTCCACATTCAGCTGCCTCCAAGGACTACATTCACCTCTTTGTGTTTGGGTTTCTGTGCTGACATCAGGGAAAAACAATGTCACTCTGTTATCTGGCAGCTCCTCCGCATTCCTTGGTGGGATTAACTCATTCCTGGTACCTCGGGGACCTCACGCCTTTCAGGGAGGCCTCCCCTGGCCCTGGGGACGGCTTTTCTTTGATCTACTCAAGTTTCTGTGTTTTTCATCAATTCTCGTCAGAGACACACGTAAACTCACTCGCTGTTTTCCACAGCAGCTCTTCTCCAGGCTGGTGGAGCCTGACAAGAGCTCTGTTTCGAAGTCCCTGGACTGCATGGGAACAGGGATCACAGCAGGGTTCTGAAGAGACAGATGGGCAAGTCTGTGTTTCCTTCTAGTACCGCTTCCTACCACGGCACTTATTCCCAGGATTAAATGTTTACACTCAAAATTCCTTCTTAAAACCAATGCTCTCATTCAGTAGAATCCAGCAGCAAAGCCCAGTGGTGTGAAACAAATGAAGAGGGTTCATGTGGTGGATCCAGCCCTGGAGCAACAACAGAGCTGCGGATCTGGGCTCCCAGGTGTGTCTGACACCTCCGTGTCACACCTGAGCCCATGGCAGTGGCACCAGCCATTTATACTTAAATACATAAACTTATTTTTCCTCTGTCACGTGGCCATATCATCCATTTGTTTGAGTATCCAAATGAGGGGGTGCAGAATTGCCATTAGAGATTAGGAAAACTGTGAAGTGACAAATACCAGAGTTAGTGTGTTGGAAGGACACTTCAGTACTTAACACTACAGAAATGTGCCACTTAGTGAAGCATTTTAGGTAATAAATGCATTAGAAAAGTAAAAAAAATACTACAGCTATGTCATTTGCAAAGTTAAACAACTAAAAATCCTGTCAATGGTACATTTCAAGGAATCAAAGAATTGTAAAGGTTGGAAAAGAGCTTTCAGATCATGGAGTCCAACCATCAACCCACCACCACCATGGCCACCATTGAATGGTGTCCTCAGGTATCCACGTTCTTTGAAACAGATTTCCCTACTGCCACTAATCAGGGAACACAGTGCTCAGAATGACCTTTAGGAAGGTCTGCACGTAGGTTACACTGAGCTGGAATGAGGTTACCACCTTAACTCCTCCAAATACAAATGGCTTTTTCTCCTGGATTTTTACATCTTCGATGTTTATTGACTCAGCTCTCTTGTTTGTTGAAACTGAGGAAGAGAGCAAGGAGGGCTTTCAGCAGCTCCCAGTCATGAAGGAGGACTACAGAGTCCACATGCTTGGCTGGGCTTTGTTGTGAGAACAAAAGCATCCCTGAAAAACAGGTTACAGATGAGCCCATAGTAAACAATTAGGAAAGTTGGAGTTAAAAAAGGAGATAAAAAGGCAGAAAACATGATTAAAGTACTGAGCTGGGAGATTCATTAGTGCTGCAGACAGATAAGTAAATTAGAGCCCTGCAGAAATTATTTGACTGGCAAATTAATTACACAATATTACAATGGCTTTCCCAGCCAAATTTAGCCCTCGGGAAGCAGGTAGGAGTCTGCCTGACTTAATAAAAGGAGCCTTGACTGGTCTTCAGCTTAATCAGAGATGAAAATTAACATTTCAGGATTTGAGGCAAATAGGAGGCTTCTGCCAGGCTCGAGAGGCCAGGCTCTAGCACAATTGCCCAGGTTACACTGGCAATGAAGCTGTCCAGGCAGCAGGATGCTCCTGCTCTCCTCACAGGCCTTTAATTCACTGGCCTTCCTGGGAAACCAAGGCAGGAGCTGATTTGGAAACCCATGTGGAGCCTCATTAGGATGGATCACTCAACAGGACACTTCAGATTTGCTTAGAGAATGTCTGATTAAAATATTTTGCCCTAAACCTTAAAAAGTACACTACTACTATATTCTTCTTATTGCTATTTTTACTACTATTATTATTGCTATTACTGTTATTATCATATTTCCTTAAGTGTTGACTCATTCTGCATTTGCAGCTCTCGCTCTGTCCCCAGCGAGCAGAAACACTTGAGGTAAGAAGTACCTGGTTTTCAGTTTGCTTGCTTAGTATCACATTTTTAAGGTATGGATACTAGGAACTCTCTCCTGGACCCAATGCTCTTTTTGTTTTTTTTCCTGGAACAGCTTTGGAAATATGTATGTAAATCCCCGGGACGTGTCACCTTCCATGACAAGCACCAGACAACACTCATTAATTATGCCAGCTGACCCACAGCATCATTTCAAACTTTAAGACCTCAATATCATTGCAGATATCAAAATAAGACCTTTCCTGGGCTTTCCTGCCCCAAGATGTGGCAGTGGCTGCCCGGCAGCATTTGCCCACCCGGGCCCTGCTGGAGAGCAGTGGTGGGGCTGCAATAAATACATTTACATCTCCTTTCCAATGTGTCAGTAGGGGCCAAGCCCTCAGGATCGCCTTCTGGGAAGTGTGGGCTCATTTAATCGGGGTCTGACTGATACCAAAATTGACTTGGTTTTCCAATGATATCTTGTACCGGAATGTTGTGAGCTGGAAACTAATATATTTCTTCTTGCTTATCACATCAATATGGCCTAATTTTGTTGGCTTTTGTATTGAACAATCTGGTGAATGTACAATCCAGTTTTGATTTCTCTCTTTATGATCACTCTTATTATTAAAGCTCCCTCAACCAAAAAATAATGTATTTTTATTTACTAGTAATATTAATGGGATTCAATTTTTGCCTCAGTTTTAATCTAGTTTTCCCATATTGAAGAACCAGATCCCATTTAATTAAAATTGAATAAAAACCAGTTTTCCGTCCATTCAGTGTGCAGGCTGAACTTCACTTTGGGTAGTTTTATTTAATACCACTCTTCTCAAATCAGTGTTTTTTACTCGCTGTGCTTCAAGTGTTGCAAGAAAGACTAAATTATTTATTGTGCATGATTAATTGCCTGTTTCTCCATGATTATTCCATTGTCTGGAAAGGGTGAGTGTGTATTTTTGTGCCACTAGGTGTGTGTCCATCCTACACTTGCACTCAATTCCAGCTGAGCTTTGCTGGAAGCAAAGAAGTGCTGAGGGAGGGAGAGAGGGGTCGAAGCTCGGAGCTCTTCGTGGTTGCAGAATCAGGGAATCCCAAAATGCATTGGGCTGGAAGGGACCTTAAATCCCATCCCATCCCATCCCATCCCATCCCATCCCATCCCATCCCATCCCATCCCATCCCATCCCACCCCTGCCATGCGCAGGGACACCTCCCACTGTCCCAGGCTGCTCCAAGCTCCAATGTCCAACCCGGCCTTGGACACTGCCAGGGATCCAGGGGCAGCCACAGCTGCTCTGGGCACCCTGTGCCAGGGCCTGCCCACCCTTCCAGCCAGGAATTCCTGCCCAATCTCCCACCCATCCCTGCCCTCTGGCAGTGGGAAGCCATTCCCTGTGTCCTGTCCCTCCAGGCCTTGTCCCCAGTCCCTCTCCAGCTCTCCTGGAGCCCCTTTAGGCCCTGCAAGGGGCTCGGAGCTCTCCCCATGTCCTTTCCTTCTCCAGGTGAACATTCCCAGCTCTCTCAGCCTGGCTCCAGAGGGGCTCCAGCCCTGGAGCAGCTCTGGGGCCTCCTCTGGACTCTCTCCAGCAGCTCCAGGTCCCTCCTGTGCTGGACCCCAGGGCTGGGGCAGCTCTGCAGGTGGGGTCTCACCTGGGCAGGGCAGAGGGGCAGAATCCCCTGGGGAACAGCTCCAGGCACAGCCAGAGTCTGCAGCACACGGCTGAGTACAGTTACACCCTCAAGCACTCGCCCCCTCTAGCAGGCACATGCCCCCTGTAGGAAGCACTTGCCCCCTGTAGCAGGCACTTGCCCCCTGTAGCAGGCACTTGCCCCCTGTAGGAAGCACTCGCCCCCTGTAGCAGGCACTCGCCCCCTGTAGGACGCACTCGCCCCTTGTAGGAAGCACTTGCCCCCTGTAGGAAGCACTCGCCCCCTGTAGGAAGCACTCGCCCCCTGTAGCAGGCACTCGCCCCCTGTAGCAGGCACTTGCCCGGAGCGCTCGGAGCCCACGCTCGGGAGCCGCAGCCGCGGTCCTGCTGTGCCGAAGGAGCTGCTCGCTGCTCACGCGTGCCCGGCTCCAGCTGCCGCTCCCTCCGCACAGAATCGCTCCCCTTCGCTCGTCCCGGTGCCTGCCGGACGCCTGCAGCGGGCAGCGGGGCCAGGCCGGCTCCTCCCGGCTCGCCCTCCCGAGGCGCTGGGGCTGCCGAGCCCGCACGGCCCCGAGCAGCGCTGGGTGCCCCTTTCAGCCAGCCCGGCCCCACGCCCGGGGCTCCCACAGCTGGGGAAGGACGGGGACCCCCGAGCGCAGAGCCACATCTGCGTCTGACGGCACCGCCGAGCCCAGCACCGCGCCAGGAACCGCGCCACGAACCACACCGGGATGGGGAAAAGCCGCTGGGATCAGAACTGCCCCAGAAGGCCACAAGGGCGAGTGAAAAATGGGGTCTGAGAGCTGCCGACCCACCAGCACAGCCGTGCCCAGCACTCAGCTCCAGAGAGCCCTGGGAAGGAGCAGGATCCGCACGGGAGGGAAGCACGCTCCAGAGTGGAAGTAAAACGGATACTCTACGACACTGTTTTAAAACTGATAATTAAAAAACTGTCTTAACAATTTTGGTAAATAATTTTCAACTTAGGCCTCTCTTTCTGAAGCACGGGAAATAATTAACTTTTTAAAACATAACTCCTCTATACTCTACTAAAGTCAGGCATTTTAAAAAGCAAAATGATATTTTAATAACTGTTCTCATAATTACAAACCCCATTCTCCACACAGTCCTGTTTTCAATTAACAGCTGCATTAATGGGTTTGTTCTCCCTGCCATTTCCCTCTAATGACAGCAGCCATCACAGACATGGAGAGTTTTGCAAATTCATAACTCTCAGGAGCTGTTTCTCTTGGTTTTACCTCTCTTTTCTGGAGCCTGCAGTACGGTGTGAGCCTTTTAGCAGGAGAGAACATTGTCCTACGAGTGGCTGGACAAACACGATGCTGAATTCCATTCCTGGTGGCTGTCAAAGAATCACAGGATGGTTTAGGTTGGAAAAGCCCTCTCAGACCATTGAGTCCAAACATTAACCCATCGCTGCCAAGCCCACCACTAAACCACATCCCTAGAAGGAGGCACCAGCCACTCCCTGCTCCATGGGGGTGGTATCTGCAGTCTCGACAAGGCCTGAATGGTCTCACAGCTTCAGCTTTGTGGCTGTTGCACTCTGTCCATTTTCATCGGGACCTTCAGCGGTGAAGGGAAGTTCCAACAGCCTCCTGCCCAAAGGAAATAGTACTTTATCACCTGGGCTCGGGATCACAGAATCACAGAACGGTTTGGGATGGAAGGGACCTTAAAGCTCACCCCATTCCACCCCCTGCCATGGGCAGGGACACCTTCCACTATCCCAGGATGCTCCAAGCCCTGTCCAACCTGGCCTTGAAACTTCCAGGCCCTTAGTTCAGCGCGTGAATTCAAAACACAACTGGGTCACCTCTAGAAATTAATCTTGTGTCTTGCAAACCAGGCTGTCCCTGGGGCTGTCTGAGGGAACTGAGAGATGGAAACTGTCCCTCCCTGGGAGCAGCCCCTTGCCTGGGACATGTCCTGGTGAGGGGGACACAGCTTCTGGCAGGCACCGTGTAACACAGGGTGCCCAGGGCAGCCACCCACCCCTCCTGGGACAGCCCAGGACAGCCTGTGACCAGCGGGGGCTCTGCTTGTGCCACAGTTTCAGCCCAGACTCCGCTGGAGGGAGGAGGAGGAGGGGGAGGCTGGTGCCGGGGGGCTGGGCTGGCACGCTCTGGAGATCTGCATGCACAGATCTCCCACTCAGCAGTCATGAGCACAACAGCGTTCAGAGATGCTGTGGAAAATACTCAAAATAGCTCTGCTTCGGGAGGCCTCGAGGCTCGCAGCCTCAATGGAAAATGATTTTGTTAAGCTGTGAGTGCAGGGGAAGGATGGGGCCCCCTCCAGCCCTGAGGCAGGGCAGGCAAGGCTCCCCACTGGTGATGCCGTGGGCACCATTCCCTGCTGGCTGCAGGCGCCCGGCCGCTGCTCTGAGCCACAGCACCTTTGGATGTGACTGTTCCTCGAGCGAGGGTCAGGGCCGGCCTCTGCGGACATGTGCTCACCAGGCCAAACACCTCCTGCCTCTGGCAGCCAGGCCATCCCACAGAAAATTGTTTGAGAGGACTTCAACAAATGGTTTGGGGTTGGGCTTACAGAAATAGCCTCGCGGTGGCTCGATGGAAGCAGACATTCCTCGGGCATTATGTCTCCCATCTGCGAGGCTGTACGGAGCGCCTGCAGCGCGGGGTGGGCAATAACGCTGCCCTGGGGTCCCCAGGAACACCCTCTCTCGCACAGGTGGCTTTGGGACCGGGGATGTGGCTCCTGATATGAGACCCCAGCCACCTCACGCTGCTGTGACGAGGCCCCTGTAATGAAAAACATCTTGGAGGAAAAACACTGGGCTTTGTGTCAGGCGGCTCTCCTGGCTCCAGCTCCAAGCAGACCCAGGGGCGCTTTTGGAGCTCGTCATTGACCCCTCTGCGTGTGCAAGGACCTCTGGACAGCCTCATCCATCTGGAGATGGGGCCAGCAACACCTCCCTCTATGGCCAGTTGCAGGGAAGGACTTCACTGGAAACCTACCCCTTTTCCCAACTTCTGTGGATACTTGTTTTCCTTGGCAGTGTCTTGCAGGGAATGTGTTTCTGAGGGGGAAGGATCCCAGATATGTTGAGCAAATCCTTCCCAAACCAAGAAAGGATTTCACTTAAAACAACAAAATACCTTTCGCTAAATGAAAGCAGTTAATTAAATCAAATCTCTGTGTCTTGTGTCAGTAATTCCCAAAATACGGGGGAAACAATATGCAATTATGCTATTTTTGACTGTTTGTGGCACAAATACATCACTCAAGTGTTGTGTTTTGGGGGTTTCCAGAGCTGGCAGAACAGCCTGGAGCTTAGACAACCGCTGAGACAAATCCCACAGAAGCAGGCGATGGCCAGTGCAGACCCTGGACACCTCCCCCAGCACCGCGGCCAGAGCTGGCCTCAGGACTCCCCTGCTGCTGCTCCCATGTGGCTCATGGGCTTCTCCACCAAGGACACCCCCGGCAGCTCTGTGCCTGCACCCGTGCGTTCTAGAGGAGGACAGCGCAGTTATGTCCCTATAACCTACTGCAGGAGTGGGAATGGGGCAGCTCTGCCCGGCTGTCCCTACGGTGCTGGGCTGCCTGTTCCTGATCTTTCCCCAGCCCCATCTGCAGCAAAGGGGCCTGTGCCATTCCTGGGACAATCTTGGGGTTGTTTTTCCATTCTTCCAGCCTGGCTGGCATCCTTGTCAGAGAGCAGGAATTCGGAGCTGAATCGCAGATGAGAAGCTGTAACAGACTCTGCAGCGTAGTTACTACTTTTGGCATTTCCAAGCCTTTTAGGAAAACACTGCCAAGTTAAAAACCCGACCGACGCCTGTGTTTGAGCGTGTGTGCGTGGGGGGTGAGTCTGGAGATGTGTTTTATGTAAGAAAACTTCACAAGGCGCTGAAAATAGCCTGTTTGCTGGGATCAGTTGCATCCAGAGGACGCGTGTCTGACATCAAACCCCAACGATACGCTCCTTGTCACAGAGGTGAGAAGCTACACCCTGGGCAGGGCTGGACCTGTTTGATCCTAAAATCATGGAATCACAGAATTGTTTGGGTTGGAAAATCTCTCTGAGACCATCGAGTCCAACCATCCCTGCAGCACTGCTAAGGTCACCACTGACCCATGTCCCCAGATGCCACATCCACACAGATTTTAAATCCATTCAAGGATGGGGACTCCAACACTGCCCCGGGCATCTGTGCCAGGGCTGGACAGCCCTTTCAGGGAAGAAACTTTCCATAGTATCCAAAAGGAACTTGCTCTGGCAAAGCTTGAGGCCACTTCCTCTTGTCCTGTCCCTGTTCCCTGGGAGCAGAGCCCGACCCCCCCGGCTGCCCCCTCCTGTCAGGGACTTGTGCAGAGCCACAAGGTCCCCCCTGAGCCTCCTTTGCTCCAGGCTGAGCCCCTCAGAGCCAGGGCTGGAGCTGGTGCAACACTCCAGCAGGAAGACTCCCTAAACCAGCGTGGTAGTGGAACCAGCGGGGTGTGTGGTGGGTAGGAAAAACTAAGCCTAAACCAAACCAACCAAACCAAAAAAACAAATAAAAACCCGCTCGAATCAAAACACATAAACCCCTCCCCAGTCTCCGGCTATGCGGGAGCGCTGAGCGGCAGCCGGGGAGCCCGGGGGGAGCCCGGAGGGGACAGCCCGGGAGGAGCGGGGCGGTCCGGAGGGGAGAACGGGGCAGTCCGGAGGGGAGAACGGGGCAGTTCGCGGGGGGAGCGGGGCAGTCCGGAGGGGAGGACGGGGCAGTCCGGAGGAGAGAACGGGGCAGTTCGCGGGGGGAGCGGGGCAGCCCGGGGCCGGCAGCGGGAGAGGCCGGGGGTGGGCGGGGCAGCACAGAGGGGGAGCGGGGCAGCACAGAGGGGGAGCAGGGCAGTACAGAGGGGGAGCGGGGCAGCACAGAGGGGGAGCGGGGCAGCACAGAGGGGGAGCGGGGCAGCCCGGGGCCGCCCCGCCCGCCGCCAGCCCCCCCCGCGGCGGCCCGGGCCGCTCCCCCGGCGCTGCCGTCAGCCGCCGCCGCTGACGGGCCGTGACGGGCGCTGACGCGCGGCGGCAGCTGCGAGGGGGCGCGGCGGCCCCCGGCACCGGGCTCCGGTCCCGGCTCCGGCTCCCGGCCGCTCCGCTCCGCCCCGCTCCGCGCCCGCGGCGGAGGCAGGTAGCGGCGGGCGATGGGGACGGGGATGGAGACGGGGATGCGGATGGGGATAGGATGCGGAGGGTCCCGGGGCTTGGCCCCGCAGCCAGGCGTGGGCTCGGGGCGGCGCGGCTCCGCCAGCGGTGCCCGCACAGCTGGATGCGGGCGGGCAGATGTTGCTGGCGGCAGCTGCGGCGCGGCTGGGCAGGGAGCAGATGGGCTGCGGCGAGCGCCATATGGCCCGTTTAGCCTCTCACCTCGGGGATATCAATCACAGCCATCCCGGGAGCACGCACCGGCTCCGGCGGGAGCACGGCCGGCTCCGCGCGGCCCCGCTCCTCGGCCGCAGCAGTCAGGCGGTGAAGGGACCTCGTCGCTGTGGGACGAAGGACGTGGCCAACGCAGCCGGACATCACACACCATGAACATCTCTGCGTTCAGGGCCCTGGCGGCCGTCGGAGTGGGCAGGCGCTGGCGTGTGGCCCGTGGTGCTGGCCGGCAGTGACACAGGGACAGCACGGCTTCGTGGGCTTCCATGGAACTGTCACGTGCTAACAAGGATCGCCGTGGAAATAGACACTGCTGTAATAAATCCTTCATGTCAGATGACACCACCTGCACGACTGAGCTTCAGGAGTGGACCAAGAGCAGGAGAAAAGGGAGAACAACGCTCCATTTGAAGTTTTGGGGAAATCTAAGGGGAATAATGGAGTGCTTGTGAGATGGCTCGTTCACATCCAAGCCTGGCAGTGAGACCCCCACGCTCTGACTTTGCATCAGGGCTCTGACTTCACAGTGACATCCAACTTCGTCTGGGCATCAACCTCACACAGACGTGCAGCCTCAGCGTGTCTCACCTGCCATGGGAGGCCTGATGGTCTCATGGAACACGTGTGCGTGCTCCGGGACGTGAGTGCTCCAGGGCTGGAGCTGCCGGTGTGCCCAGAGGGGAGCTCGGTGCTGCTGCTGCAGCCGTGAGGACGCCGATCCTCGGCCGATGCCTGGTGCTGCCCAGGGCTTGGACATCGGCTGCAGGCTTGTGCCTGATGTGCAGCTGCCTCATTCGCTGTTTGGGGACTTGGCAGCTCGTGTGACATTGGACAAAAGGACACTTCAGCCCTCTTTCCCTCGGAAGGCGCTCACTGGAGTGGTACCACTGCTCTTGGGTGTCAGTGATGACAGCCGTGTAGGTGTCCGTGTGCAGCGCGTGTGTCCGTGAAGCGGGGATGGATGGCGGCTGTTCTGGGGCCTGGCACTGCCTCCTTCACCCCTCAGCCCAGGCAGGGGACCCAGCCCCGGCCTGCAGCATCAGCCACTGGCACACAACGTGTCTGTTCGTATCAGCACCTCTTTGTTAGTCTGAAACTTTTGGTCTGTTGAAGAGGAAACAAATCTCTTCCCTCACAAAACTCTCTCCTGAAACACATGGCAAGTTAGACAGGGGATGTGAGTAGCGAAAGCAGTGGAAATGTGTCCATGTAGGGAAGGGCCAGATGCAGAAGCTGCGCTGGTGCTGCAGGACCCTTTAACGTACCCCACAAACACAGCCCTGCTGTGCCCGCCGAGGCCCGCGAGGAGGGCGTTTGAGGGAGCTGATGACTCTTTAGTGACCAGGGACACAGCGCTGACCCTGTCTGGCCATGCTGGCTGCTGCCCTTGGCGCTGACCGCCACACTGACGGTGCTGCCCTCGGGACTGCAAGGATGAAAACCTCCCCATGGTGACGGCCATCCCGTTGCACTCTTCCTACTAGGAGAGGAACAACCCTAGCAACCCCTCATAAGTTCCTGGGCTTCTTCATCCTAAACAAGAACTGACTTTCCTTCCTTGGGAATTTGCTGCACTGACAGCCTGGACTGGTGTGGATTTTGGGGTTTTGAAGGGAAATGGCAGCACCAGATGCAGTTCCACTCACAGATGGGTTGCAGAACATGGCCTGGGGGAGCAGCTGCAGGGCCTGACCCTGCAGGAGCCGTGGGCTGGAAAACTTCACTGATGGCAACTGGAGCCTGCCAGGAAGATGGACTTGCACTTCCAGGAGCGTGCATGGGGACAATCTTCCCATATGGGCAGTCCAGGCCCAGAAGTGATTGTGGTCCACTCTGGCCTATCCACGTGCCCCATTTCCTCATGCTTGGATCGCCTTTAACGCCCCAGTGTTATGGCTTTAGGTGTTGCTTTCCTACAGGAGCTCATCCTGTGGGTGAGGGGCCACCTCCAGCTCCCACCCCACTCCCAGGAGACCAGGGCAGAGACAAGGGACCTCCATGATCAGCACTTCAGGGGAAGAGCGACGGTGTCTGTAATTAAACATGTTCTTTGTGCTCCTGCGTTCAGATACCCAAACCCAGCATTTCCCCACATGTCTGGAATTGTGTTTGCAGTTATTTAATTTGGAGTTCTTTTTAAAAAGCATGGAGTCTGGAATGTTTGTTCTCTGCTTTTTTTCACATCATTACTCTGATACTGCTTGATTAGCTCCCTCCCCAGTCATGATTGGTAATTAAAATAGGCATTAAAATTAGTCACTTAGCAATTTTGCTGTTCAATTGGCAATTAAATTACTTAATTGCAATTAAAGTCCTAATTTTAATTGGCAAAATGATAGATGTAGATTTAAGATAATATGTATAAATACTTTAATAAGTGTCTATATAAGGATTACTTAATTACTCAACTTCAAGTTTATGCTGTTAACTTTAGAACTTTTAAGTGAGTAATGAAATTTATATTACATCTATTCTAAGGATATGGTAATTAGATGTATCACTTAGCCCTATAAGCCCTATAAGGGCCTTGGCTGGAAGTTGGTGTGGTGTTGAGCTGTAGCCTGGACGAGCTGTTGGGATATGACTGCTGCTGATGGTTCTGTGGCGGTGCAGCTGAGGGAAGTTGGCCGAGCTCCTCCGGCGCCCTTTGGGTGAATCCCATGGAGATGAACCCATGAAAATGCCGTTCTAGACAGTCCTCAGTGGTGTCTCACAGCCTTAGGGCGTTTCTTTGCCATCTCATGCTGTTGGATGCGCCAGCAGCAGCTCTGCAGGAGCAGAGTGGGGCTGGGAGCAGTTCGCCTCGGGTGCTTGGGTCTCTCTGGTGTTTGTGGAGCGGGTCCGACGGCGACTCCAGTGAGAGGAGCGGGTTGGGAAGGAACGATCGGTTTCCCAGCAAACCTCCGTATCCCAGAGCTTCGCAGGGCTGTGTGCAGGCAGGGAGTTTGGGAAGAAGGTGTTGGCTGCTGGGCTAGGGCTGCAGCGAGCTGGGCTGCGGGGTTCCATGCTGGGTCAGGAGCTGGGTCTCTTCTCACAGCCGGCATGGCTCCAGCATGCTCCGTCCCACGGAACTCCCGAGGAAAGGCACCGGGAGCAGCCATGCCCGGGCTGTGGGGGGACTGGGAACTGTCCTTCATCCACTGACGTGATGCTGTCCTTCTTTCCAGGCTGGAACGCGGCCGTGGGGAAATCCAGGGTCAGACGCCAGACCCCACCATGGAGGAGGCCGAGTGTCCCCATCCCTCCCTCCGCACCCTCCTCATCCAGTGTCCCATTGCCGCTGGATACAGCTGGGAATTGAGATTCTGGATTGGCTTTTAATAAACGCAGCGCCTTTAATTGCACTGACCCGGCTCTGCTCTGTGTCCCTTTCCCAGTCACGCTGACCTGGGCTTGGGCTGGGAATGATGGAAACTGGGGGAGGCTCTGGGAGTGTTGCTGAAGAGAGATTTAAAAAAATAAGAAAAAAACCCAACAATGTGCATTTAAATGAATAAACATCATCCATTTAAATAAATTAAGGAAATTTAAATAAATAAGTCTAAAGTAAATAAAAATAAGAAAATTTAGTAAGTTAAATAAAACAAAACCCAAATAAAAAATTAAAACTCGAAAATAATGAATTAAATTAAGCAATGAAATAAAAATAAAAAATAAAAAAAATAATAAAATTATTAAGAAATAAAACTAAACAAAAATAATTAAGAATAATGCAATAAATAAATCCAAAATAGCAGTAAAATAAAATTAATATAACATACAAAATAAAGTGAGTAATAAAATAAAATAAAATAAAATAAAATCCGCCTAAATTCCGGGTGGGTAGTAGAAGCGGGGGCGCGTTGAGCTCGTTGTGGCCGGGGCTGCGGGAGTGCTCCGGCCCGGCTCTATCCCGGCTCTGTCCCGGCTCTGTCCCCGCTCTGTCCCGGCTCTGTCCCCTCTCTCTATCCCCGCTCTGTCCCCGTTCTGTCCCCGCTCTGTCCCGGCTCTATCCCCTCTCTCTATCCCCGCTCTGTCCCCGCTCTGTCCCGGCTCTGTCCCCGCTCTGTCCCGGCTCTGTCCCGGCTCTGTCCCGGCTCTATCCCCGCTCTGTCCCCGCTCTGTCCCTGCTCTGTCCCCGCTCTATCCCCGCTCTGTCCCGGCTCTATCCCCTCTCTCTATCCCCGCTCTGTCCCGGCTCTGTCCCTGCTCTGTCCCGGCTCTGTCCCTGCTCAATCCCAGCTCTGTCCCGGCTCTGTCCCCGCTCTGTCCCCTCTCTCTGTCCCGGCTCTATCCCCGCTCTGTCCCGGCTCTGTCCCGGCTCTATCCCAGCTCTATCCCCGTTCTGTCCCGGCTCTATCCCAGCTCTATCCCCGCTCTGTCCCGGCTCTATCCCAGCTCTATCCCCGCTCGATCCCCGCTCTGTCCCGGCTCTATCCCAGCTCTATCCCCGCTCGATCCCCGCTCTGTGCCGGCTCTATCCCCGTTCTGTCCCGGCTCTATCCCCGTTCTGTCCCGGCTCTATCCCCGCTCTGTGCCGGCTCTATCTCCGTTCTGTCCCGGCTCTATCCCGGCTCTGTCCCGGCTCTATCCCCGCTCTGTCCCGGCTCTATCCCAGCTCTATCCCAGCTCTATCCCCGCTCTGTCCCGGCTCTGTCCCGGCTCTGTCCCCGCTCGATCCCCGCTCTGTCCCGGCTCTATCCCCGCTCTGTCCCGGCTCTATCCCCGCTCTGTCCCCTCTCTGTCCCCCCGCACCGCCGGGGTCGCGGCCGCGCGCGCTATTCCGGGGTGCGCGTCACGGTGACGCGCGCGGGTGGGCGGGGGCGGCACCGCCCCTATGCAAATGAGGCCACGCCCCCGCCCCGCGCGTGGACGGGGCGCGTCCCTCCGCGTGACGTCACCGGTCGGAAACTTACCAAAAGGGCGCGCTGGCGCGCGGGGGGGGGGCGTGTCCGGGGCGGGCCCGCGGCGGCGCCGATTGGCGGGCGGCGGTGACGCGCGGTGACGCGCGGGGGCTCGCGGCGCACGTTGGTCGGCGGCGGCCGCGGCCACATAAACAAAGGCACATTGCGGGCGGGCACAGTCCGGCCGCCCGCGCCGCCGCCGCCGCCGTGCGCCGCGCCCGCCGCTCCGCCCGCACTTGGATGCGCGCCCCGCGCCGCGCTCCGCTCCCCGGTGAGTGCCCGGCCGGTCCCGCCTCCCGCGCCCCCCTCCCGACGCGGGGTCCCGCGCGCGAGGCGCGGGATGCGCGCCCCGTCCCGTCCCGTCCCGTCCCGTCCCGTCCCGTCCCGTCCCACCTGCCGGCGGGTCCCGCTCGGGATCCCCGGACGGGACGGGTCGGGCTGCCCGAGGTTGCGTGTCACCCGCGGAGCCGCTGCGCTGAACCGGATCCGCCCGGGCTGGCTGTCACCCGCGCCTCGCTCCGGTGCCGGCACCGCCGCGCCGGGAGCCCCGCGCCGGGAACGCCGCGCCTCGCCCGCTCTCCCAGGGGACGCGCCGCGGCTTCCCGACGGGCATGGAGAAGGGAACCCGGCACCCGGTGCCGATGACAGCCCGCCCGCGGGGACCCTCCTGCCCGGTTACCGAGAAAATAACCCAAACCGAGCCCAGACCTGCTCCTCGAGGGGCGCAGGGTGGCCCTGCCCTGGCACCGCTCCCGCAGCCTGTGGGGTCCGCAGGTGGGGCTCCCCCAGAGCCGGGCAGCCGCGCCGGCGGCTCCGTGTGTCTGTCCTTCCACCGGCGGCTCCGTGTGTCTGTTCCCCGCCCCGGCTCCGCGCGTCTGTCCCCGCACCACCGGGTTTGTGTGTCAGTCCCCCGCCCCTGCTGCCCGATCGGCGGGTCCGTGTGTCCGTCCGGTTGCTGGCGGGTCCGTGCGTCGGTGTGTCCGTCCGCTCGCCGGCGGGTCCGTGCGTCGGTGTGTCCGTCCGCTCGCCGGCGGGTCCGTGCGTCGGTGTGTCCGTCCGCTCGCCGGCGGGTCCGTGCGTCGGTGTGTCCGTCCGCTCGCCGGCGGGTCCGTGTGTCGGTGTGTCCGTCCGCTCACCGGCGGGTCCGTGTGTCTCTCGCAGCCGTCGCGCAGGGCAGGCTGGAGCCGCCGCCGCGCTCTGAACCCGCGGACACCTCGCTCCCCGCCGCGCTCCGACGCTGTCCGCCCTCGGCTGCCCCGAAAACGCCGCTCCCTCGGCTGAAGGTTGGTGCGCTCCGTCCCCGCGGCCCCGGCAGCCCCGGCGGGGCAGGGGCGTCCCGGCGCTCGCCCTCGCAGCCGCCGGTGCCCGGCGCGGGGCGGCGCGGGCCGAGTCTACCTGACGCTGTTTCGTTTGCAGCCATGCCCTGTGTTCAGGCTCAGTATGGGTCCTCGCCTCAAGGAGCCAGCCCGGCCTCCCAGAGCTACAGCTACCACTCCTCGGGAGAATACAGCTCCGATTTCCTAACTCCGGAGTTTGTCAAGTTTAGCATGGACCTCACCAACACTGAAATCACTGCCACCACTTCTCTCCCCAGCTTTAGTACCTTTATGGACAACTACAACACAAGCTACGACGTGAAGCCCCCGTGCTTGTACCAAATGCCCCTGTCCGGACAGCAGTCCTCCATTAAGGTGGAAGACATTCAGATGCACGGCTACCAGCAGCACGGCCACCTGCCCCCCCAGTCCGAGGAGATGATGTCCCACTCGGGCTCCGTCTACTACAAGCCCTCGTCGCCCCCGACCCCCTCCACGCCCGGCTTCCAGGTGCAGCACGGCCCCGTGTGGGACGACCCCGGCTCCCTGCACAACTTCCACCCCAACTACGTGGCCACCACGCACATGATCGAGCAGCGCAAAACGCCCGTGTCCCGCCTGTCCCTGTTCTCCTTCAAGCAGTCTCCCCCTGGCACGCCCGTGTCCAGCTGCCAGATGCGCTTCGACGGCCCCCTGCACGTGCCCATGAACCCCGAGCCGGCCGGGGCGCACCACGGCGTGGACGGGCAGGCCTTCGCCGTGCCCAACCCCATCCGCAAGCAGCCCTCCATGGCCTTCCCGGGGCTGCAGCTGGGCCACGCGCCGCAGCTGCTGGACAGCCAGGTGCCCTCGCCGCCCTCCCGGGGGTCCCCTTCCAACGAGGGGCTCTGCGCCGTGTGCGGGGACAACGCGGCCTGCCAGCACTACGGCGTCCGCACCTGTGAGGGCTGCAAGGGCTTCTTCAAGGTGAGCGGGGGCGAGCGGCGGCAGGGCAGCGCCGGGCAGGGCACGGGCAGGGCGTGGGGCAGCGGGGGACCCTGCGGGGCGAGGAGCCTGCAGATGGAAATCGGTTAGGACAGAGAGCTGCGTCTGAGCTAACCATGTGGAACAGAATTCCCTGTGGTAAAATTAAGTGATCTCTTTATTTCACCATCCTGATTGAATAATCTTATCATTTTAAATAGAGAAGGTCTCCAAGGAATGTAAATAATATGAATGCCCACGGATTTGTATTTACCGAGCGTCTCTTTCCTTCCTCTTGGCATATAAAACACGGCTAGGAGCTGCGAGGTTATCTTGGATGTTAACGCTGTCAATTTTCTCCTGTTAAATGCCCTGGAAGGAAAAAAAAAAAAAAAAAAGGAAGGGGAGGGGAGGCAAAGGAAATAAAAGGGAAACTAAATAAAGGGGGGAAAGGAAATAAAGATAAAGGGAAAAGGAAATAAAGAAAAAACGGGAAAAGAATAAATCTTAAACGATGAGAAGAAAAAAGAGAAAAAAGAAATAAAGGAAATAATAGAAAAGAAAAATGTAAAAGGGAGAAGAGATTAAAGGGGGAAAAAATGGGAATAAATATAAAGGTAAAAAAGAGGAAATGTAAAGATGAAAAAGGGAAAAGAAAATAGAGGGGGGAAAATGAAAGCGGGAAAAAAAAGATGGGGAGAGGGAAGAAAATAAAGCGGAAAAACGGAAAAGAAAATCGGGGGGGGGGGGGGGGGGGGGGAAGGAAAAGAAAACCAAGGGGAAGAGAAGGTAAAAGAAGATGCGGGCAGGAGCGGGGAGGCGCGGGCGGCGGCGCGGGGCGCGCTCCCCGAGCCGGCGCTGACGCCGCTGCCCGTCCCGCCGGCCCGCAGCGCACGGTGCAGAAGAACGCCAAGTACGTGTGTCTGGCCAACAAGAACTGCCCGGTGGACAAGCGCCGCCGCAACCGCTGCCAGTACTGCCGCTTCCAGAAGTGCCTGGCCGTCGGCATGGTCAAGGAGGGTGAGTGTCCGCGTGTCCGCGTGTCCGGGCGCGCCCCGCGGGGCCGGCGCCGGGCTGACCCCTCTCTCTTGCAGTGGTGCGCACAGACAGCCTAAAAGGCCGGCGGGGCCGCTTGCCGTCCAAACCGAAGAGCCCCCAGGAGCCCTCTCCCCCCTCTCCCCCGGTGAGTCTGATCAGTGCGCTGGTGAGAGCCCATGTCGACTCCAACCCGGCTATGACCAGCCTGGACTATTCCCGGGTAAGCGGGACCGAGCTCGCGGAGGGACCCCGCCGCCGCCGCCCGGGGAGGGGGGGCCGCCGGCCCCGCGGCCGCTGCGGGGGGAGAGGCGAGGCCGGCCGGGGGCTCGGCTCGGCCCTGCCCGCCCGCCCGGGGCTCGGCCCGGCCCCGCCGGGACCGGGGGCTCGGCTCGGCCCTGCCCGGGCGGCCGGGGCTCGGCTCAGCCCCGCCGGCGCCGCCCCGGGATCGGGCCCCCCGCGCACGGAGAGCGGCGGCCTCGGAGCGCCGTTCCTAATCGAATTAATTGCCCCGGCACATCTAATTTCCTCACCGGTCAGAGAGAGCTTTAATTGTTATCCCAGCCCGCTCCCCGGCCGGGGACGGGGTGAGCAATTTCACGGGTTATAGACTTTAGAGAACCTCATTAAGTGCTTTTTAAAATGAATTTCCAGTTCCAGGCTAACCCCGACTACCAGCTGAGCGGTGACGACACCCAGCACATCCAGCAGTTCTACGATCTCCTGACCGGCTCCATGGAGATCATCCGAGGGTGGGCGGAAAAAATCCCCGGCTTCACTGACCTCCCCAAAACGGACCAGGACCTGCTCTTCGAGTCCGCCTTCCTGGAGCTGTTCGTGCTGCGGCTGGCGTACAGGTGAGCGGGGGCTGGGGAGCGCTGGGCGGGCAGGGAATCAGACCCTTCCAAGGTCCACTGATCTGCATTTTATTAACTCCTCGGTAATTAGGTGCCTCTTAAATCCTTCATTTATTGCTCCTCAAGTAATTAGTTGTTTAGCTTTTCTCCCCCACCATCTCCTTTCTTATTATTTTTTTATTTCTTTCCTGTTCTCTCTTGTTCTTTTTTCTCTTTCATTCTCTCTTCTCTATTTTATCCTTCTCTCCCTTCTTTCTCTCCCTCCCTGTCTTTCTTGCTTTCTTCCTTTCGCTCATTGTCACTTTCTTTTCTCTTATCTTTTGTCTTTCTCTTTCTTTTCCTCCTTTTTCTCTTTCTATCTAATTTTCCTCCCTCTCTCATTCATCCATCAGTTCATTCTGGGGTTGTCCCCTTCCTTCCAGGTCCAACCCCGTGGAGGGGAAGCTGATCTTCTGCAACGGGGTGGTCCTGCACCGGTTGCAGTGCGTCCGTGGCTTTGGGGAGTGGATCGATTCCATTGTGGAATTTTCCTCCAACTTGCAAAACATGAACATCGATATCTCTGCCTTCTCTTGCATCGCTGCCCTGGCCATGGTGACAGGTCAGTGTCCCCCTTTCCCGCCCGGCCCCGCTCCTGCTCCCCTGCCCGCCTTTCTCCGTGTCAGATCCATAATGTCCTGCACCCTTCTCTTTGCAGAGAGGCATGGGCTCAAGGAACCCAAGAGGGTGGAAGAGCTTCAGAACAAGATTGTAAATTGTCTCAAAGACCATGTGACTTTCAATAACGGGGGGCTGAATCGCCCCAACTATTTGTCCAAACTCTTGGGGAAGCTCCCCGAACTCCGCACGCTTTGCACACAGGGGCTGCAGCGCATTTTCTACCTGAAACTGGAAGATTTGGTGCCACCGCCAGCAATAATTGACAAACTTTTTCTGGACACTTTACCTTTTTAAGACTCTTCCCGTGCGCTTCCACTGACCCGAGGAGAAGCTCCACCTGCCTGAAGGGGAGCTGGTCTGGGCCCAGAGCAGTACCCCTGGGTGCCAGCTCCCACCCAGCCAGTGTTGCAAACTCCTGCAGGCAGAACGCGATGGGCATTTTGGCTCTGGGGCATCATGGATGCAGCTCATGGACTACACAAATACCATGGTATAAACTCTTTATTATTGGCTTCTAAATGAATTTATTATTAAGGACTTCTGGTTCGAAAGACAAGCCTGTCTGGCAAGGCCGGGCGCGCGGCTCAGACTCACGCGGTGACAAACCGGGCATTGAGGTGGCCCACAGGTCTCTCCCTCCTAAAGTTTTCTGCTGTAAAAGAAAGCTGTAATATACCCAAACCCCAAACGTTGCGTGGGTGACGTGGCATTAATGAAGGCAAAGGCTTGTAAATTTATCAGATGCAGTTTGGCTTTTTAAAAAATTATTCTGTGCCTATTTATGATGAAACATGGAAAACAATTCTAAAAAAAAAAAATAAAAATAAAAGCTAAATGTGTTTGGAAAAAAAAAGAATTTAAAAAAAAAAAAGGAGAATTAATAAAAAAGAAAACCCAATCTGTCCATACCAGGGAAGCATGACGATTCCAGGGTGACAATGTTATAGGCACTTGCTATTTCAGTAATGTCTATATTCTATAAATAGTATTTCAGACACTATGTAGTCTGGTAGCTTTTATAAAGACTGGTAGTTATCTAAGCTTCAAACATTTTCTCAATTGTAAAATAGGTGGGCACAAGTGTTACCCCCCGGAATCCCCCCCAAAGGGAACATAGTGTTTGTAAACACCACCCGACACCCCTTGTTTGTAAGTGTTGTATGTACTGTTGATGTTGATTAAAGAAGAAGTTTATATCTTGATTATTTTGTTGTCTAAAGCTAAACAGATCTTGCATGCAGCAGCTTTTGACTGTTTCCAGAGTGCTTATACTATACATAACTCCCTGGAAATTACTGAGCACTTTGAATTTTTGGTTTGTTTTGTTCCGTTTGTTTTTTTATGTCTAAAAATTGTCGGTTAATATATTATTTTATGTTCGAGTAATATTTTTAATATTGCCATATTCTGTAGTATTTTTCTTTGTATACCCCGGTTTGGCACACGGGAAAGTCGCTGCCTTTTTTTAATGGTGTACGACAGTTAGAAACGCGGATTATTATTATTATTATTATTATTATTATTTTTTCTCCCGAGAACTCTTTCTTTGAGAAAGACAATTTTAATGTTTACAACAATAAAACATGTAAACGAATCGAATTTCGTCTCCTTTCTGCCGAAGTGCGAAGCTCCTCCGCCAGCCTGCGCCGCACCCAGGGGACAAAAGCCTCTGCCCGTGCGGCGATCCCGGAGCGGCGATGGACGGGGCCGCTCCCGTTCGCTGCCGCCGGCTCCGCGGGAGGAAGAGGAGGAAAAGCCGCGGCTCGGAGGTTGGTCCTTTCCCGGGTTTTACCACGCTCGGTCCCCGCCGCATCCAGACCCCGCACCAGGACCCCGCATCCTGCGACATCCATCCCTCTCTCCCTCCTCCCGCGCTGGCGTTTGCTCAGGCGCATCCCTTTGTCGGGGGGCCTAATTCCTCAGGAAAACACCTTTAATGAAGGAATTTAATTCCCAAACCTGCCCCCGCGGCGGCGGAGGGGTGCGGGGGCCAGGAGGGGCAGCGCGGAGCAAAGCGGGGTTCCGGGGAGCGCTTCCCCCCAAAGCCTCGGGGCCCTGCCAGGCTTTAGGTCGGGGCGCCGCTCGGAGCCCCGCGGCACCGACCCCGCGCTCCGAGCCCCGCGAGTCCCGGCGCCGCCGGGGACCGGGATGCGCTCGCGGGGATCCCGCGCGTGGAGAGGGAGGAGGACCCCAAAATCCGGTGGTTCGCCCGGGGGGGACGGAACTTCAGCCTCTCGCCTCGGGGAGACAAAATACTGCCCGCGGGAGGGTGGGGAAGGCACTCCCGGGATCGGTTTTACTCCTCTGTGCCGCGCGTCCCTCGGTGCCCGATCCAAAACCCCACGGACACGGGTGAGAGGCAGCCTCTCCCCGGTGCCGCATCCCCATCCCGGGGGTGCCGGGGGGCTGCGATCCGCGGCTCAGCAGCCCCCGGTGCGGGCGAGCCCCGAGCACCCGGTTTGCTGGGGAAGGGGCTTTGCGGTTCGGTCGGGCGGAACATTCCTAAAATAAAGAGTCGTAAGAAGGAATAAAAGTCGGTGCCGTGGCAGGCGGGTGCTGTGGAGGGGCACGGAGCGGCGCTGGGGCAGAGGCAGGTGCTGCCTAATTCATCCTGAGCGGGGTCTTGAGCTTGGGATTGCCACGGGCACGGGGCTGGAGTTGTTGTGACTTTAACCTAAACAGTGCGTATGAAATACAGATATCCCCATAATATATAGAGAGCATATAGGCGTTCCCTAAATGTGTGTAAATAGATATGAAAGTGTAAATGTCTATGCTGCAGAAGGGTTTAAAATGCAAAAAAACCCCAAAAAACTTGTTTATAGAAAGAATTTAACAACTCGATCCCCTCTAAATAACCCCCAGCTGCTCCCAATTCCTCCCAGAAATCAGCTGCTTCCACCACTTTCCTCAGCGTCTTTCGCAGCAACTTTTCTAACAGGTTTAACCCTCTGCACCTGGGGAAAGCAGACTTTATCCTTCCCAGGCGGCCCTTTCACACCTGCCTCGGCTTTTCCCCCGGTCACTTCCTCTTCCCGCAGTTTTCCCCAACTCCCCGGCGCGCTCCTGCCCGGGCCGTGGCTCGCTGGGTCAGTGTGCGGCGGAGCCGAGCGCGGAGCAAAGGCTGGAGGGAGCTGCCGGCCGGACACGGGCACCGAGGTGCGCTCGGGCAGGGACCGCAGCGGGGAGGGCTTCCAGGGGCTCGGGGGCCGCTTCCAGAGTAGGCTGGAGAGGGGAGCGCTGCCAGAGCCTCTGTGCTGCCTGGGCTCCCGCTTGCCGTGTTCTGCAGGCTCTAGCGAAGCAGGGAGGAAACACTGAGCACTGTATAGAGATATTCAGAAAAATGTTTGGAGTGGGAGCTCGACACAGAGTATGGAGCTGGAGGAATAATTTTTAACTGGTGGTATCAATGGGAGGATTTATTAAAGGGTTTCACTTCTCCAGGCTTACAATATTCCAGATCAATAGCTATCTTAATTATTTTAGCCCTGTGCTGCTGCTGGAATTTGTTACTGCTTGTTCTGCTGGGCTCGTGTGAGGGGCAGCCAGACCTGTCCTGGTTTGTTCTCTGGCAATTTCAGCTTTTGTAGTTCCTTACCAACCCACTGGGCTGATTTGAACCCAACTTCTTGTTTTGCTCATCTAATTGCACTGTTTTCTGTGGAGTTACTCCTCTGATGCACCGAGGTGTAAGAATGGAGTCTGTTCGCTTTGTCTGGCGGTCACATTGGTGTTCCCAGGGAAGCCCAAGCAGGAGGGGGTCCTGTTTCTCTCCAGAGCTGGGCCCCTTCCTTCTCCTGCTGCAGATGGGTGAGGAGGTTACACCAAGGCACAATTTTCCCAAATATGCCAAGATTTCCAAACTTGACAAACAAACTGGGGGTGAATTCAGGTCAGGTGTTTGCTGCTCACACAGCCCACGGTATTCCACTGGTGACATTTAATTTCAGCTGCGTTTTTCGGAGGGCCTGGACGATGTGATGTTGTCCTGGGTGTGTTGAGCTCAGAGTGCCACCGAGCTGGGCTGACAGAATTCCCAGGCGGTGACTCGGGGACGAGGAGGTGTGTGCCTGCCATGCTCCGAATCCGCCTTTCCTGGAGATGAATTGCTGCGGGCATGAGCCCGTGTGGGTGCTTTATTGGTTTGGGAATGCAGTCGGCAACAGTTGCTTTCAGTCCTCTCCCTAATTATCCTCACTGTGTGTGTCACGGGCTCCGTGAGCGGCCAGCAGGAATTTACATCTGGGGTGGTCAGAGCTGGGAAATTCGTGCTTTATGTGATTTTACCCTCCTGAGTTTTCTTTGGAGGGAGAAATCCCCGGACTGGCTGCACGCAAAAAGCACCTTGGATGCACCTGTATCTGATTTTTTTATGTATAAGTAAAGCCTGTGCTGCATAATCTGCACTTGCTGAAACGTTAGCCCTAAGTAACCTCTGCAGCTGGGGATGGAGCACAGGGAGATGTTGGTATTCATGAATGTTTTGACATATTTGACATTTTCTATATGGTGTGCTTTCTCTGTTTTCCTGATTTCCTCCTGTCTCTGCTCCCCTGTTTTAGCAGTAAAGAGTTTCCTTCTCTGGCACTGTGGGTTGGAGGCACAAGGGTGGATGTGTAGAGAAGCTCAGGCTTTGTGGGTTTGTTTGTTTGTTTTTAAAATTTATTTTATTTCAAAGTGTGTCTCTCAACATAGTGGCATTGTTGCATTTTAATGGGATTATTGCATTTTAATGGGGTGCAAGGATGGCCGGGAGAGCTCGGTTGGACAGAACAGGTGATTTGTGTTCTCCTTCCACAGCAGCCTGTCTGGCCTGCAGATCCATGAGGATCTGAGGGTGAGGGGCGCCTGCACAGCTGCAGCCTCATGCACATGCAATAGAAACATGTTTGGTTTGTTAGAACACGAGCAGGGCAGCCCTGCTGGAGCCAGGGAGGAGGTTTGGGGTGGCTCGAGTTCCTGGCATGGTGCTTGCTGCACCACGGGGAAGGTGCCAGGCCAAGGGACTGAGGAGAAATCTGCTTTTGGACCAGTGTACACAGCCCATCTCATGGGACAGGCCTCTTGTCTAGTCAGAGAATTTCTAATTTTTATTCAAATCTTTATAGTTTACTGTAAGAAACCAAATCTCATTTGTAATTTTGGGACCATCACTAAGGTGAGAATTTCTGTAGCAAAACTCAGGCATTTTGGTCACTTCACCCTTTCCTCCTGAGCTCCCTCATTTACAATTGAGCTGCTTTTGTGAGGTGGAAGAGTTTAATTCAGATGAATATTTCTGCTTGGGAGAAGTGATGTTTGATCAAGTTTTGTGTGTGGACACTCAGCCTTTCTGTGTAATCCCCTTCGGGGGGGCTGGGGCCTGGTGCCCATGCCTGCAGCTGTGGAGGTCACTGGGGTGGGCTTTTGGTTGTTGCAGTGTGTGCTGGGCTGATGCTCTGGCTGAATTAATGGCTTTAATGGGATGGATATCTTCTACAGCACCGGCAAACCCAGCTTTTAGTGCTTGTTGGGTGTCCTACTGAAGGCACAGGAACTTACCTGCCTGCATTAATAAACACTAAATAACATTACTTGGCTCATTTTTCTTGACTAATTTGGTTTCGTACAAAGAAAAATCCAAAATTTTAATTATTCTACGGTTTTAATATTCCATACAAATGACACAGCGAGCTGCAGCACCCCAGCCAGAGCTGCAGACAATGCCACGGAGCTGTGACACAGGATAAAACAAAGAGCAAAAAGCTTTTTCTGTGTGTTCCCATCCTCCAGAACAGCTCGTGGCGTGGCTGGGCTGTGAGTGCTGGGTGCTGGGGCAGAGTTCGGGCGCTGAAGCGGGGCCGGGGCTGCGCCGGTGCCGCTCGGCGGGGCCAGGGCAGGCCCGCGGTGCTGGCTCGGCTCTGGCAGCAGCGAAGGGCCCTACCTGGGCCCCACACCCCCTCCAGCTGCTTCACAGAGAAATAAAGGGAAGCGACAAGCTCTGGAGCTAAACTTTAAAGGCCAAGGATGCGGAGCTCAGCTGCGGGAGGAGCAGCGGGCGCCGCCGGCCCCTCTGGAAGCGCTCGGGCTCCGGGCAGGGAAGGCCGGGCCCAGGCCGCGGTGCCATGGGGTTTGCTGCTCCCGTCAGAGGCACGGCCTTCATCCCCACCCGGCTGTGCTCGCTGGGGCTCGGCAGAGCAGTGCCACGGCAGAGCAGTGCCACGGCAGCGCCGGGCCGAGCGGGGCCCAGCGGGCTCCCTGTGCCGGACACGGTCACTCCTCTGCAGGGAGAGGGCTCCGCGGGTGTTGGTACCTGCGCGGCGCTGCTCCTCCTGCGCGCAGACACGGCATTCCCGCAGGATTGCTTCTACGCCTCGGTCTTTCCAAGCCTCTCCTGGGTGTGCATGGGTTGACGTTTTTTGGTCCCAAATATTTCTCCTGTTTTTATCTCTGCTTGCTCTCTGCCAGCCTGCAGAGCAGCTGTGGCTGCCCCTGGAAGTGTCCCAGGCCAGGCTGGACGGGGCTTGGAGCAGCCTGGGACAGTGGAATGGGATAAGGTCCCTTCCAACCCAAACCACTCCGGCATTTGGTGATTCCATGATTCTAAAAGTCCTTTCTGTAGGAGCTGTGCCACTGTTAAATGGTTGGGTAGTCGTCTTTCAGAGCCACTTAAGAAGTTTGGGATCCTCAGTTCTGGCAATTTTACTCTGCTGTTGTAAGAAATGGCAAACACAGGAGTGGATGAGCAGGAATCTGCTGGGTCCATGGAATCAGGACTGGCTGCTCCTGCACTCGGGGGTTTGTCTCTGCAGTTACCTAGGGAAGGTTCAGGACTCTCATGTTTTCAGAACACAGCATTTCTATAAAGCTGCCATAGAACTCTCATGGTGTGTTTTTTCCTGTTTTGCTGTAAAATTGTGTATTTCCCTGGATGTTTCTGAAAAGAATGGAGATGATTTTTGAGTGATGCGACTTGCAGTACGTGATCACAAATTTTGCAACCTTAGGTGCGTGAGTATATGGCATCAACAAACTGCAGAAACTCAGGGCTGGCCAGCACAGCACCGCAACATTTTATATAAATGTTTATAAAATGTAAGTGATTGAGGGTACTGAAGAATAGCACCCCCAATTCATACATTCATTATATTTATATCATGAATAATCTCCTGTGTAACAGAGAGCACAAAGAAGGACAATAAAACACAGTTGGGCCTATTACAAATTAATTTCAAGTCATAAACTGACATCTTTTCTCCTGAAAACCTCTGTAGAAATGATGTTGTGCTAATTCCTGAAGATGAAACTTATAGAACTGAAAGAATTGCTACATCTTTATTTCATTGTCTTTCCTGACACAAACAAATGTATTTCATGTGTTCACAATGCTTTCCTCATCTCTAAGTGAGCAGTAGGGCCACGATGAGAAATGCATGTTCCCTAAAATACATTTGGGTTAGAGCTGTATTTTTAACAGATTTGCAAACAAAATAAGATTTAATGACAAAGTTACCAGGAAAAAGTTCCCGCTGTTAGAGAGGTGGTGCTAAAATGAACTCCAAACATCTGTTCTCTGCCTCTGGAGACATCCTAGGGGAGAAAGTTGCAGGCTGAGTAAAGCAGGGGCTGAAGAGAAACCCTTGGTATTGCAATGCCAGGAATACCTGTGCCATGGAAAGCTGGAGCAGGTTTATTTTCTGAAGGGATCAGAGGATGTACAAGCTCCGAGAACATTCCCATGTGTTTGTGCTGGAGTCTGTGCTTCCAGGAAGGAATCCTGATTTCATGCATCCGGCCCCAGGTCCTTCCCAAGTTAAGCCAATATTTAATAGGGATTAATACTGTGGAGATATTTCTGTAGGAAATAGGAAAAATAAAACAGGAGTTGCTTCTTTTGGTGCAGATGCCATCTCATGGCACCCCCTGCTCCAGGCTCAATTACAGCTCGGAGCTGGGAGTGCGGATGGGAACACGCTGGAAATTCTGAGGCAGTGTCCCACCAAAACCTGCTTGAAAGAGGAGTTAAAAAGGGCCAGGCTGGGGGCACTTTTCCAACTCTATCAGTCTTTCCCCACCTTACTGATGGTATGAAATGAGAGTGGGAATGTGCTCTGAGGTGAGGAGGTGACTGGGAGCAGCGCGGGGCCTGCGGAACCAGGGCTGGGCGGTTCTGGGGTGCCTGTGATCGGGAGAGAGGCAATGTTCGCTCTCCTGGTGAGCTCCCACTGTCTCTCCTGCCGTGCAGGATTGTTTCCTGCACTGCTTCTGCCTGTTTGCTGAAGTCAGAGGCTCTGAAGTGCAGCAGTGATGGCAGCGAGGGTGTCACAGCTGTCAGCAGGTGACACTTCCCTGTTGGACTCGAGTGGGCTTTGCCGTGTGCTTTTCCATGGATTCTGTTTGGTCAATAGGCTCTTTGCATGGATATTCCTCAGGATCTGATTTTAATGAGAAAAGCAATTCAGGTGTGGCTGCTTCTAGCTCATGGAGAGCACTTGCAGCCAACTCCTAACCCCCGTGTAAAACCGATTTTTAAATGAAAGCGTTAATGTGGCTCCAAGCGCGTCGTGGCAGAAATGTATAATTTCACTTGCTGCCATTTGAAAAGACCCATTTTCAAACCCCGCTCAAGTTGCAAACAGAAGTGATCTTGAGAGTCCTCCTAATCCCTACTGGATATCCCTCTGTTCCATAAATAATAATCAGCCCTCTCTGCCACCCGGTTTGGCACGGCGAGGCACAATTGGCAGCCCGCGCGCGGCGGAGGGCTGGGAGCGGAGAGCAGATGTGCTGTAAGTCTGCTCCATGGTGCAGAGCACAGCTGTGCGAGAGCCCGGTGCAGCACATGGATCCATGGGCTTGGCTCCAGTTCGCAGCTCCTCCAGCCTGGCTTCTGGGAAGCAGTAGGATGTGCAAAGGTAAGGGATCAGCCCGTGCTCTTTCTTTGCAGATTGCGGCGTGAGGAGATGATGCTGCAGAACTGTCTTTAATGAGTGTGTTTTGCATAAACAGTCGTGTTAGAAGTAATGGAAAAAAGGAGCAGTTGGTCATGTGAAAAGTATTTCTTAATTAAGCTGGAGAAATGTTATGGAGAGCTGAAAGCTGTGATTTTTGTCAGGAAGGCGTTGGGAATGGCTCACTCCAGTGCCGGGGGTGCTCTGCTGGTCCCAAACCATGACGTGCTCCTCCAACCCCTGCCCTGAGCACAGGGTGACATCCTGCCGGCATGGGACCGAGGTGACCTCATGGGGTGTCCCTCACCCTACCTGTGAGGCTCAATCTGTGCAGCTGGGGAGCAGCACAGCTGCTCAGAGCACCGAGGCCTCGGCGTGAGGTGCCTCTGTGTTCAGGGAGTAGTGTTGGAATTCCTTCAGCTATTCGCACCCCCAGCACGGATCCTAGGCCTTTGGTCAGTGATAACTGGACACCACGTGCCTGCCATGCCCAGGAGGGCGGGATGGCTGCGGGCAGAGCCGAGCTGCGGTGCTGGGATGGGGAGGATGGATGCTGGGGAGGAACAGCCCCTCCATGCTGGCAGCCCTCCTGCCTGGCCCTGGCCTGGGCAGCTCCCGGGGCGGGGCAGAGCAGAGCCTGGCCAGTGCCCAGGCAGCCAGGATGAGCTGGGACAGCTGGCCCAGCCCCGGCAGCAGGGAGCTGAAGGTGGCTCCTCGCCGCTCCCCTCGGCGGGGCTCTGCGCGCTCTGCATTCCCCGCGCGTGTGTTACAGTGTGTGACTTCATCTGCGAACTCCTCTTTCCCTCTGAGGTGTTTGCAGAGCCGATGACCTTTGCAGGGATGTGTGCTAGCCAGAGCTGCTGGAGGATGGCTGCGCTTCCCACCCCTTCCCAGGCAGCCTCGGCTGGATGCTTTCTGCCTTTCCTGAGCCTTTTGGGTTGCTCTGTTGTTTTACGCTTCCCCAGGTGAAGCTCCTTGGAAGATGTGACTTTTCTTGGCAGAAGTGGCTCCAGGGTGCAGGACAAGTTGGGTTGGGTAGAGGCAGCAGATAGGGAAAATATCCCAAATAACCCCCAGCCCCATCCCTCCTGCAGGGACAGACCAGCACTTGCTGTGCTGCCCAAACAAGGTCTTTTCTCTAAAGAGATGGGGAGGGAAAAATGCCTTTTCTGTGACTTAGTGAGTTTTGTTTCCTGATTTCAATAGAGTGAGTTAACACTTGGATAAAGGGAATGCTTTCCCTTCAATTGTCTGTGTTTTAATTTTAGTTTTCCCTGCCATGGCGGGAGTTAGTTTCAGGTGTCAGAGGCTGTTTCCACAATTATGGTTTGCCTAATGGTCCTTTTGTTATAATTCATAGGCTAATAGAAGTCAGAGATGGAAAAGACCTGTTAGATTATGGAGTCAATGCCCTGCAAATGCAGGATATAATCTCCAGGATAGAGGATGTACCGGGTATTATTAAACAGATTTTACACTTGATCTTAGCTAAATTATGGTGAGGAGTCATTGGATTCCCTGAATGGTGTAATAACAATGGCTTAATTTCGGGTGCTGGGAGAGCACATCTGTATTTAAGTTTACCATGTGGCACTTCTCTGCCTTGCCTCTAGATGTGCCTGATTTCCAAAGGGAAAATTAGGATTCCCACCAGAGAGTGGTGTGGGGGAAAACACAAAATCCACCAAATATCTCTAAAAAAGCCCTTAAATTTTCTTGAGTTAGAGCAGTGCAAAATACCAACTTTTTAGGGAAAAGAAAGCTGTAGAGGAGAAAACCCTCATCAACCTAGGTGTCAGCAGTAAATGTTGATGAAACCAAGATGCTTTGGCATTGAGCTGAGCTCTGAATGCCTCTGGATTTGGGCACAACTGAAATCAAAATATTGAAGGAGACTAAATTAAAAAACAATGTAACCCTGGAAAACAACAAAAAAAATGCAGAGGTTAAACCTGCAGAGCCCAGCCTTAGTGGCTTCACCCAGAGAAGCTCAGCTGGGTGTGGGAGCAGCCACCTCTCTGAGGGCAGGGACAGAAGGGACGTGGCAGGCTGGGGGCTCTGGGGACCCTCTGGACAGGCACTGACTGTTCATTGCCTCGTGTTCCAAGGCTTTGGAGCCCAGGACATGGGGATGTTTCTGATCGACTTCTCTTCCACAGACTCCCAGAACGTTCTGGGCTGGAAGGGACCTTTAAAGCCCATCCAGTTCCATGGGCAGGGACACCTCCCACTGTCCCAGGCTGCTCCCAGCCCTGTCCCAACTGGCCTTGGGCACTGCCAGGGATCCAGGGGCAGCCACAGCTGCTCTGGGCACCCTGTGCCAGGGCCTCCACACCCTCCCAGCCAGGAATTCCTTCCCAATATCCCACCCATCCCTGTCCTCTGGCACTGGGAAGCCATTCCCTGTGTCCTGTCCCTCCATGCCTTGTCCCCAGTCCCTCTCCAGCTCTCCTGGAGCCCCTTCAGGCCCTGCAAGGGGCTCGGAGCTCTCCCTGTGTCCTTCCCTTCTCCAGGGGAACATTCCCAGCTCTCCCAGCCTGGCTCCAGAGCAGAGGGGCTCCAGCCCTGGAGCAGCTCCGGGGCCTCCTTCGGACTTGCTCCAACAGGCCAATTTCCTATTTTTAATTTGTTAACTCTCACGTGGCTGCTGGAAGGCTCAGCAGGATCACAGTGCAGGCGGTGCTGCTCTGCCTGCAGCTCCTGCCGTGTCCATCAGCCCTTCCCTCCCTTCGTGGTGCTGAGGTGTTTGGATAAGGCTGGGGGCGTGAGGGACACCCGGCCACAGAGTCTGAACCTGTCAGCTCCGGCAGGCTCTGGGCTCCTCTCGCTGTGTGAGGAGGCCTGGAGAAGTGGTCCTTGTTTGAGAGGGGTAAATTAAACGTCTTTCCATCTGTCATTTCTATGAACTGATGTAGAGCACAGCGTGTGAGGCTGTTCTGTCAGGAGAACTCTGAACAGCACTGTGGCTGTTTTCAGCAGCATCTCCCTGCTTTGGGATAGCAAGGGAGTCATCCCACAGTTTGGGAAATATCTGGAAAAATGAGAGCTGGAGTGGGAAGGGCACCTGGATTTAAAAGGCTGCAGTTAAAGGGGGAATAGGCTTTGTCAGCTTGGAGTGCTGTCATTAAAAGGTGGATAAAGTTTCCTCCAGGACAAAGTGAAGTTCTTCAGGTTTGAAAAACTGCCTCTGCTCCTTGAAGTTCTTCACTGGCAGGATCGAGAGCAAAACCCATTGGAGCCTCCTGCCCTGCCAGTGGACACTGGCTGGGGCTGGGTGCTTCTTGGAAGGTTCTTTTTGGGGTATGGTTCAACTCTGAACTCAGTTTGATTACGTAAAGTTAATACACGGCATAAATTTGACCTCGAGTTATTTTCAGTGCTGCTGTCATCTGCTTTTCCTATAATTAATTCCTTGTGTAATCGCTCCGTAAGGGAGTCTGGCCGCTCCGCTGGTAAAAACAGCCGTCATCAAATATGTGGGAAAAGTTGGAACACAAACACGAGCCTTGCAAAGGCCGAGCAGCAAGTTCTGAGATTTTTAGATGGAATTGGAGAAGTAGAAATTATTACAGTAATAGTTTTTTTGTACTTTCTAACCTCATACATCTCGAAATAGACGCCTGTAACGCACTATTTACAGCATTTCTCTTCCTGCGAGTGTGACTGCAGGAACCCCGCTGAGCCCAGTGGCATTGTCTGGCAGGGAACAGCCTCGTGGCGTTTGCTGACGGTTATATTAAGTACAAAGCCCATTATACAGATCAAAATGCAACTTTTGAAGCAAGGTGATGAAACCTTTTCTTTCAAGAGTGAGTGGGGACTGTCAGTGCCTGTGGGCAGACGTGCCAGGGAGGTGCCTGGTTTCCAGGAGGAGAGGCACCTGCTCTGGGGGAAGTGTCCCTGCCCAGGGAAAGAAGAGCTTTACAGTCCCTCCCAACCCAAACTGCTCTGTGGCACACACAGCCCTCTGCCATTAAGGCATTCTGAAGTTTCCTGCATAATTACGCGTGCGGTTCATGAAAATGTAAACTTTTCCTCCTGCCTGTGTCAAAGGAGGAACAGAAAGGATTTTTTAAAATGCCCACAGGTTTTTAGGCTTTGCTGCAGTTGCTATGAAGTGCTTGGACTTTTATACCGAGGGGTTTGTTTTAAAGGGCATTATATCCCCTACAAAAGGAAATCGGAGGCGCTGCCCTCTCCCTGCTCCCTGGTTTGCCGTTCCTGCTGTGGCTCTGCGAGGAGGAAAGCCCAGGAAGGGTAAGGTGGTGCTTTACCCCATCACAAATGGGTGATTTTCCTGCTCGGGAGTGAGGAGTGCTCGGAAATGGTGCGCGGGGGCCGTGGCTGTGCCTGGCACAGAAAGGGTGCTCCACATGTGAGCACATTCCCCCTGTAGCAGGGAGCTCACGGAGCCTTCACGGTGCCCTTTACCTGTCACAGCACATCGGATCTGAGCCTGCCTCCTCGGGGTCCAGAAGGAGCTTTAAAAACAATTCCGAAACGTGCCCTGAGGAGCACAGAACCCGGGCAGCCGGGGTTCCTGGAGCATCAGCGGGGACAAAGGGATGCGCACCCCGGAGCCGCCGGAGCGAGGAGGGCCCGGGGCGCAAAGAGCGGATTCCTCTCCTGTGCCCGCTCCCTCCTGGACAGAACACGTGCGACTCGGCTCCCAAATGCAGCTAAGCCTCGCTGCTAGCGATAATTTATCTGTTTGGTCCTCGAGAGCGGCACTGCTCAGGGTGCGTGTGAAGCTTTCAGGAGGCTGCGGGCGTGGGGATAAAGGACACGGATGGTGGAATCTGTGGGATCTCAGACACCTGCTCCAGAAGGACAGAACCTCGTCCTGTCGCTGTTTTTGGAGAAAAAAAAAACATGTTAGGAAGCACTAAGAGCCAGAATTAATATTCTAGCTTGCAGTTTAATTGCATTTATTAATAGGAATAGGAGCCTCTTTTTTTTATGTAAATTTGAGGCCAAAAATCTGAGAAAAAGACTTCTAAAAAAAGTTTGTGTTTCCCTCACGCATGTACAAGTATTGGGAGTAAAAGGCAGGATGAGTGCACAGCATAGGACATTTCCAATTTCTCTGTTCCTTGCACACGGGGAGCAGTCAGGGCTGATCAAAAAAAAATCCCCACCCCACTCTTGCTGCAGGTGCAGCACTGCTCCCCAACCCTGTACCTATTTGCAGTACTTGTGATAAAAATCCTCCTTTCTGATGCCATATGTGAAATCCATGGGGTTTTTTCGCTGTTCATAAATAATTTTACAGCAGCAATTGCTGCTCCCTGCAGAAGGCAGAAAAATCTGACTAATGAGAGATTCCAGTTCCAGGTTTCCAAAGGGCAGTTGCTGGAAACATCCATGAGTCAAAAACAGTTAAATGCAAATCACAAAAGTTATTTCTGAGGAGTTGAGTTTTGGGGCTGAGAAGGCAGGAAGGGCTCTCTGCACAGGGGTTTGGAGGTGAGATTCTTGTGGAACGTTTCAGTGGTGGAACCATGGGAGCAGTGAGTTGAAATATTCCTGTGCTACTTGGACTGGCAAATGGATGGCCTGGCCACCTTCTTTATCTCTGTAGAAAAGGATAGAAATTTAAAAATTAGGGGTTTTTTTGTGTGTGTGTTTTTTTGGTTGGTTTGTTTGTTTGTTTTTTACGGGCAGGGACACCTCCTACTATCCCAGGTTGTTCCAAGCCCCATCCAACCTGGCCTTGGGCACTTCCAGGGATCCTGGGGCATCCAGTTAGGACTCAGCTTGTGTGTCTCACCTGCTGGGTTTGAAGAGCAGGTGAGTGGGCAGAGAGTTGTTATTCCCAAAAGGTCCCTGGTCATTGTTCAGCGGAATTGGGTGATTTATTCCCAGTGACTAATTGGACCAGGAATACGAGAGCCCTGGCTCCTTGGCTTTTCAGAGCAGATTCTCTGCAGTGACTAGAGGAACTAAATATTAATCCATGTCTAGCTTTATAATGCAAATGTGAGCTTCACTTCTACACGGTGCTCTGCCCCAGTTTGACAGAACCCCACCACCCAAACCATGGCAGATCCACTCAGCACATCGATACTTAAATAATTCATTGTGCCCATAGTGCAGCCCCTGCTTGTTTGGGAGTTTTGGGAGGCAGCCTGGTGGGGACTGGCTGTGCCCCAGGGCAGGTTCCACCTGTGCCTCCGGCAGGGCTGTCCTGGAGCACAGCAGGTAATCCTCAGGCTGGCTGGGAACACGGAATTGGTGTTCCTCGGGGTTCAGCGTGGGGTGAGGCCGCTCTGCAGCGCCCCAGGAGCGGTTCCATCTGCAGGCAGGGCTGGCTCTGTGGCAGAGCACCTCGCTCAGCCAGCGCTCCCCGCTGCCAGAACACATTTAATACTTCTGCTCCATAAAAGATCATTTCTTTCCAGGGAGAATTAGCGCACGCGGGATGAGAGCGGTCCATATGTATAACCCATGTACGGTTATTCCTACAATTACAAGTAAGGGAGTGATAATTACCATGGCAATTTGTTTCTTTATGGATGAGATTTCTTCAAATAGATGCAGGAATATCTCCTCTCTGTCTCTGTGTCCTTATGTTTAGCTTTTCTCTGAGATAAAGGTTCCATGGCAAACATTTTAAGGAAATTGGTGGTGCTTACTGGAAAGCCTCGTTTTTAAAAGTGTTATAACATCTTTCACTAGTCATAGAACTAGCTAAATGAGAAATTGTCCTTAAGAGTTCCCACATCCCATTTAATGGCCAAGGGGCTCTCAGGGGGTAACCAAACCAGGGAGAAGTGTCCAAGTGCATCATCATCCCCAGTGCTGGTTGGAGTGAGCGTGGGCTGCTTCCAGGGGTTATTCCCTGGGGCTGTTCGTCTGCTGGGCTTGGCTTGAACCTTCTCCTGGTTCCCTTCCCCCTGGAAAGGGGCTGCCTTGGGCACAGGTGGGTCCATCAACACCAGGGGCTCTTCAGCGGTTCCCCTGGACTTGCCTCCTAAGCCAGCCACCCTCTCTCCTCGCCCCAAAGAACATCGATGCCAAGAGAAAAATCAGTTTTGCCCACACAGAGGTCAGCGGGATGTAGAAGTGCTTATTTACCAGAAGAATTGATTCATCAAGTGAATTATTCAGTAAAGATGGCAAAATTAATTGAATCACATGTTTTAACAAATGGAATCTGACTGGTTTTATTGTGTGTGCTCAGAGACCAGCAGTGGCTCTGCCTTCTGATTCAGTTCCTCTGCTCAGTTGCTTGGCAAGAGGAATTTTGATTTTTAGAATTTTACTCCTTGCTCTTAACTTTGTAGAAATCAGCATTACGTTCTTCAGTTAACAGCAATCCTAAAATGGAGATTTTTTAGCAACAGGTAAACTTCACTTAGAGTGTGATTAAAACATTTGGGGGAGAATCATTTGTATGTTTTTACATTGAGGGATTTAATAAAATCAATGTAATATTGTACCAATTTAGAGCCATTTCTTTTGGCATAGATGTGGAAAAATGCTTCTTGAAATGCATTTATAAGGCAAGCCTGAAGTCCTTTCCTTTTGTTCCTCTGGATGAGAAAGGAGTCCTTTCCTCAGGCCTTTTTTTGTTTTAATTTATTTTAATTTATTTATTTATAAAAAAAATTTAACAATTTTTTTGTTTTAAGCTGGATTTATTCAGCACGTTCAGCTCAGTGCTGCTGTTTTCCGAGCGTGGTGGTGTCTGCCCTAGGGTGTCCCATCCCAAGGACTGTCGGAGGCTCCTGAGCAGTGACGGGAATCGGCTCCTTCCTCGGGGCTGTGGTGCCCTGTCCTGGGAGGAGAATCCCCTCCCTGCCCACAGCTCCCTGACAGGAGGGGGCAGCCGGGGGGGTCGGGCTCTGCTCCCAGGAACAGGGACAGGAGGAGAGGGAATGGCCTCAGGCTGGGCCAGGGGAGGGGCAGGGTGGATATTGGGGAGATTCCTTCATGGAAAGGGCTGCCCAGCCCTGGCAGAGCTGCCCAGGGAAGTTTGCAGTGCCCATCCCTGCAGGGATTTCCAAGCTCTGTGGATGTGGCACCTGGGGCAGGGGTCAGTGCTGGCCTGGGCAGTGCTGGGAATGGTTGGACTTCATGGGCTCAGAGTGTTTTCCAATCTAAGCCATCCCATGATTCTGTGATTGCAGTGTTTCTAATTGGTAGGAACTGCTTTCTCTAGGCCTGTTTTGTATTTAAAAAGTGATTTTTCTCTTTGTTGTTTGAATCCAGTTTTGATTTCCTTAAAGATTTTCAGTAGATTGTATCACCAGAAAGACAAATCTGTTAGGTCAGCTTTGATTACATTGGGGAGACATATTCCATTATATAATTCACTGGGGTCTGCACTACTCTTAGAGGAAAATATAAAGCTCCCTCAAATGTCAGGGTTTGATAGATTCAGAATGCAGCCCCTCCAAACTCCATTAGGCCTTCTAATCTCTGAATCTGCTCGTGTTCCTCCCACCCAGAGCTCTGTTCCTTGTTGGAGGCACTTCTCCCAGTAAACACTGGATAATTTAACTCTTCTTCTATGGCCTGGCTGGGAGGGATGCTGCCTTGTGCATGAGGGAGGGAAACTTACAGGGAGTATTTAAGTGGCTTCTATCTTTCACATAAAGATAGTCAAATGTTTTATATCAACTGTTTTATATCAAATGCCGAACGCAAAGCACAAAACCACGACGTCGTGTGTGCAGAGCAATGCAGACCGAGAGCAAATGTGGCTGAAATGGTGTCAGCATAAAGACGTTTTCCACCATGAGGTTCTTGGCAAAAGGATCAGATGGAATTGTAGGAACACTGGGAATGCTCACACAGCTGTAAAGTACTCCTGCGGGGACACGAATGGTCTGGGTAGTAAAGGAGGGGAAATCACGCGCAAAAGGAGCATTTGAAATTGAGAGGAGAGAAATTCTGCAACTTTAATTTGTAGTTTTAACAAAATGTAACTTTTCATAAAATAATGAAGTACCACCTGCTAACTGCATGCAGACCTGGGGGCTCGTCGTGGCACCTGCATGTGGAGGTGTTCGTGTCTGGCAGAGGAGTTCCTGTGCTGGCATTGCTGGAACCATTTCATGAATTGCAGGTTGAGGCTATAGCATCAGTGGGTGCTGCTGTGACCCTAAGGGAATTGTCCTGGCAGTGTCCCAGGCCAGGCTGGACATTGGGGCTTGGAGCAGCCTGGGACAGTGGGGGAGGTGTCCCTGCCCATGGTAGGGGTGGCACTGGATGGGCTTTAAGGTCCTTCCCAGTTTGGGATCCTGTGAGTATGTGGGGTAGGAAGTGTGGTCTCCCAAACCCAGAGTTAATAAATAATAAATCCTTAGAAGAAATCATGTAGCCAGTATCAAAAGGCATCTTGAGGTGAAGGTGTGAGGGAGTTTTAGCAAAACAGGGGAAATATTTGTCTGTGATAGCTTTGCTCTAGTGATTTAAGAGCAGACTAAGCAGAGGTGAGTTGGGTTTGGGCTGCAGTGTGGGTTTCCTCTGTTTATTCCACAGAGAGCTGAAATTGGTCATTTTACAGTTTTGTTCGATAGAGTGGAAAAGTTTCACACAGTTTGTCGTGGCTGTATTTTGCTTTTTCTGGCCTGAGAAGCAGAGCCCCAGCATGTTTTGGGTTGGAAGGGACCTCAGAGCCCATCCTATTCCCCCTGCCATGGCAGGGACACCTTCCCCTGGGCTCCCCTGCAAACCATGCCCACAACACAGCGAGGAGAGCCCTGGAGGATGACTGGAGCTCTGACTGCTTGAACTTTTGTGAACAGTAGCGTTTTGTCAGCAGCTAAATCTGTTCTCCATGTGCACTGCCAACTCCTCGTGTTGTATAATTACCGAGTTCAAAATGGAACTCGGGAGCTGAAAGTTAAAGAACAGCTTGAGCCCCTGTTCTCGTGCAGACAACTTGTGTTCAGCTGCGCCGCGGCCCAGGCACGCTCGCGACACTTCTCATATGCTCCCACAGAGACATTTCCCCCGGCTCTGTGGTTCCCTGGGCACTGTCTGGTCCTGCCTGAAGGCTCCCTGGCAGCCACAGGGATATGGAGATCCTCCCCTGGCCCCACTGGCACATCCCAGCAAAGGCTGGCGAGGGCCTGTCCGCTGCCAGGGCACCCCAGGCCCTGCATGGCTCAGTCAGGCTTGTGCTGGTAACAGATGGAGGGAGCAGAAAAGGGGTTATGGAATCACTGCCCCTGGCACTGCAAGCAAATAGCCTGAATTTGGTGGTTTTTTTTCTGGTGGGAACTGACTTTAAATTGCAGGAAAAAGACATTTTTTCTCTTTAAAGGAGCTTGAGGCAGACTCTTGTGCTGGGTAATGATGAAGGAAAGGTTTGGTTTAGCTGCCCAGCTTTGAAGCCCTGTCTAAATGTCATGAGCAGCAGAATCCCAGACTGGCCTGGGTTGAAGGGACCTTAAAACTCATCTTGTTCCAACCCCCTGCCACAGGCAAGGACACCTTCCAGCAGGCCAGGAGCCTTGTGCTGTCTGAGCAATATCTGCTGAGATTTGTGTGAAGAGTGGTTCTAAAACTGTCCTTTGTTCTCTGCATTTTGTCCTCCTGGTATTTCATTAGAGGCATTTTCTTTTACATGACAAACATGTGACAGTCTGTGCTTGAGAGTCCTGGGGACATCCTGGCCATTTTTGGTTTGAACTACAGGTGAATCTCTCTGCCCAGGGAGGCTTGGAGTGCCCATCCCTGGAAGCATCCAGGGAATTCCTGGACGTGGCACTCAGTGCTCTGGGCTGGGGACAAAGTGGGGATGGGGCACAGCTTGGGCTTGACGGGCTGGGAGGGCTTTTCCAGCCTCAGGGATCCCGGGATTCTGGGAGAAGAGCTGTGTGCTGGCAGGGAACAGCCTTCTCTTGCTCCTTTTGATCATCAGCCTCCTGCCACTTCTTCTACCCCTTTCCAGCTCCCCTTCATAACCTCCCCCCACGTGGAAAAGGAAACAAAAGGAAGAGGCAGTTTCAGGAGGGAAGTGTTCAAAAAGCTTTTTTCTCTCAGCTCTGAAATTTGTCAGATTATGAGGAGGTTGTGAAAAGGTGCCTGACTATGTAAACTCCATCCTGAGGGCTTCAGGTGGACCAGAGCCTTGTTTGAGCTCTGTGCCCAGGAGTGAATTCTATCCTGGATGTTATTAAAAGTTTCCATCCTTAACTGTGGCATGGCTCACAGCAAATGATCGCTTAAATCTCCAAAGTAATAAAGAGAGAGAAATTACAGTAATGTGGAAATCTCTGCTTCTGCAGAGAAAACCACCCCAGCCCCCATTATATTTGCATTGCATCTGACCCACAAATACTCTCTCAAAACTGAGATGGAATTTAGTGTGAATTAAACTGTTCTAGGGAGTTCGAGCCGTGAATGATGCTGCTTGAATGAAAACACAAAAATATCATAAAGGGTAAAAGCACGTGGCATTTGTTCCGTCTGAAATCCTTGTGGTTTCTGAGCTGGAAGCTGGAAACGCCTGTTATCACCCTTTCCAGCAGTTCTGTACCACTGGGGTACGTGGCTGAGAGCAGCTGCTGATAGGCAGGGCATAAAAGGTTGATAAATCACAAAAAAGACATACTTTTATGTGGAAAAAAATGCATTCAGCATTTTTTCCTGAGTAAAGTATGCAGAAAACCTGCTTAAATGGAGCATATAATTTTTAATGAATCAGACCCTTTCTCCTAGGAAATGAAGCAAGTATGATAAATATGATGGAAACTGGTGCATATTGAGGGTCTGGTAATCAGATCAGATTGGAAACCCACCTGAGGTTTGTGTGAAAGGTAGTAGCTCAGAAGGATTAGTCTTCAGGCCAGCAGATTTTGAGGGATGTGGGATCAACTGAAGAAATTTGATCGTAATCAATTAAGGAAAAGTACTGCTGGAAGTGGGGGGGTATGAGAGGCACAACTACAGAGATGTGAGTGAATCACTAAATCAAGAGCCTGGTGGCTTCAAGATTTATTTTGAAGCAATCCAGGCATTACTTTCCTGGGAATGCCCACCCTGCAGTGAAGCTTCCCTCGCTGGATCTCCTTCACCTGACCAGAATTCTCGTGTTGGCTCAGTGCAACAACAAAGTGTTAAAAACCCTCGTGAGAGGGAATTCTCCCGTTTGGGACCCGGACCCACCCCTGCGGGGGTCAGCAGTTCTGCAGGTCTGCCCCCATCCCGTGGCCATCCTCCCGGTGCTGAGGGAAGGGGAGGGGTCTGGAGGCAGCAAATTTAGAGACAAGCTCTGAGCTCCTGGACGTGGATGTTTTGATCTGCCCATGCTTTTAAATACCCTGGCCAGGAGCTGTGCCTGGAAAAAGAGGGCTCCCAGGATCCCTTCATGGGCAGGAAACAGGCAAATGCCAGCACTGAGCTTATCTTTGTCCGTGTGAGCACGTTTCCTTTGGTTCCAATAACCAAATGCTCCAGAGCTCCCAAACAATGGCGCTGCTGTTGCTGTCCCTGGAGCAGGGGGGATGCAGCCACACTCCTCCCTGCCTCTGGCTGCTCTCCACTGGCAGGGTGGCTGCATTTCCCCTGCTTACTTAAGAGGAATATTTCCCAAGACCAATTCTGCAAACTTTAATCATTTGCCACTTACGATTTTCCCTTCGCGTGTATTTATTGCGTTTCTCTTTGACATTTTTAAAAATCCTACACTCTACGGAAACTCCTTGGGTGTTATGGCTTCTCACTGTATGGTTATTTCTCCTTCAAGATGAAGTACTTGGACGGGAGCATAGAAGGGTGCAGCACCTGTCCCTGTCTTGGTGAGACCCCGCAGCTCTGGTGGCAGGGCAGCAGGTTGGCATCGCTCATTTTAGCTCCTCTCTCATGGATAGTTAATGAACTGCATTCCCCGGCAAGATGGTGTTTCCTGGGAGGGTTTTGCTGTGGAAAGGTTATTAAAGAACTAAAATGGTTTTGAAACGCTGTTCATGAGGCCTGGCCGTATCTGATTCAGCTGTGGCACAGGGTTGGGGGATTTATGTCAGATTTAAGGAGGATGGATGTGACAGATATTTAATTATTCCCATCTCCTTCTCTCACAATCTGCATCTATTCCAAACTTTACTTCGAAGTCTTTGTGATGTCATTGAGTGCTCTTGAAGTGGCAAACAATGTGCTTGTCTATTATGAGACAATCAGGCTGTCTTGGGACCAACTACTTGTGTTGTTTCAGAAGAATTTACAGGTGTTTAGCCATAAATCTTGAGCCTGAAGAGTCTGAATTTCACGGGTTTCCATGGGCTCAGGCTCAATTTCCTTATTTAAAGGCAAAGCTGTGCAGTAAGTGCAGGATGGAGGAGGAGGTGTTGGGATGCTCTGGTCAGGCAGGTGAGCTCTGCAGTGGGCAAGAGACACGGGCAGGTGTCAGGGGCTTCCCGCCAGGGTGTCCCTCCCTGCGGCCCGGGCACAGCGAGGGCCTTTGCAGAGGAGGAGATGTGTCTGTGGTGATGCTCTGGTTTGCAAGTTCATGGAATCAGAGAGGTGCAAAACGGTTTGGGTTGGAGGCTCCTCCCATCCCACCCTAGTGGAAGGGACGCCTCCCACTGTCCCGGGCTGCTCCAAGCCCCAATGTTCAGCCTGGCTTTGGACACTTCCAGGGATCCAGGGGCAGCCACAGCTGCTCTGGGAATTCCAGCCCAGCCCCTCCCCACCCTCCCAGCCAGCAATTCCCAATTCCCAATCTCCCATCCAGCCCTGCCCTCTGGCAGTGGGAAGCCATTCCCTGTGTCCTGTCCCTCCAGGCCTTGTCCCCAGTCCCTCTCCAGCTCTCCTGGAGCCCCTTCAGGCCCTGCAAGGGGCTCGGAGCTCTCCCTAGATCCTTCTCGTCCTCCCGATGTCGGGCCCCCAGGCTGGAGGCAGCTCTGCAAGGGGGGTCACCTGAGCGAGCAGAGGCGCAGAATTCCCCCCTTTGCCCTGGCGGGGACGAGCCCAGGACACTTGGCCAGGTCCTGTCGAGGTTCTCTCCCCAGCCCGGTGCTGGTGCGCGGCTGCCGGGGTTTCCTGTTCCCGGGGGGGAAGTTCCCTGTCCCGGGGGTCCCATCCCGGCGGGTTCCCCTGTCCCGGGGGTCCCATCCCGGGGATTTTCCCGTTCCCGGGGGGTTTCCCTTCCCGGGGGTCCCATCCCGGGGGGTTTCCCTGTCCCGGGGGTCCCATCCCGGGGATTTTCCCTGTCCCGGGGGTCCCATCCCGGGGATTTTCCCTGTCCCGGGGGTCCCATCCCGGGGGGTTTCCCTTCCCGGGGGTCCCATCCCGGGGTCCCGGGTCCCTTCCCCGCTGCCGCCGGGGCGGCGCCGCCTCTGCCGCCCTCTGCCGGGCACTGCCGGGACTGCGCCGCCGCTGCCCCGCCCGGGGACCGCGCCCGCCTGGGCCGCGATTTCTGCGGTTATTTCTGCGTTTATTTCTGCGTTTATTTCTGCCCTACAGGAGCCTCCCTGCTCCTCCAGCTCCTTAAAAACCTCTAAGAGAGGACGGGGAAGCGCTGCCCGGCAGCACTTGGGGAAATGCCTTTTCCATCAAGTATAATGGCAATGAAAATTGAACCCCAAATCGCGCTAACTGCGGGTTTCGACCTGATTTCTGTTAAGGGACAGCTGGGATGAATCCCACCGTGCCTGAGGGTTCCTGCCCTGGGGCCGGGCACTTTTTACCCACATGAGGTTTTGGAGGTTCCCCGGTGGATGCTGGCCGAGATGGGGGTGGGTCACTGCCCGGGATCCCTGTGCCCACCAGGTCACAGTGGGAAGGCGATGGTCCTCCCTGAGCTGCCCCTGCACGGCTGGGGTGCAGTGGGAATGGGCAGCAGAGGTGGAGGGTGACTTTATCCATGTCATTCCCTGAGCACAGGGAGGATGTGGGACCACTGGAGCCAGTCCAGAGGAGGCCCCGGAGCTGCTGCCAGGGCTGGAGCCCCTCTGGAGCCAGATGCTGCCGTGGTTGTATGTAACTGGGACGTGTTTCGGTCTCGGTCACACCCTGGGGAGGTGGCAGGAGCTGCTCCTGGCCGTGTCCAGGCCCGTGGAGCAATGGCCAAAGAGGTTTCTGCTCCCTGACCCCCCGCTCCGTCTGAGGCCCCTCCAGAGCTGATTTCTCACTAAGAACCTGCTCCATGGCACAAAGCTCATCCTTCAGAGCTGCTGCTAAATGGTTCCTACCGGAGAAAAGGGGGTCTGCAATTCTTTACGTGTGTAGCCAATCCATCCCCAGTCACACTTTGCTGTAATTAAACACATTTTATATCTCAGCTGTGATTAATATTCTGGGACACCCAAAAGACAGTGTTTAACTGCCTCGGGTTTGTTAATGACTCTGTGTATGAGGTGGTTTGTAAGCACGGGGTGCAGCGCTGCTCAGGGATTACCCCGGGGCTTCCAGGAGTGCTGGAATGCACCCCCAGGCTCCAGCCCCCGTCTGTCTGGAGGGGAATTGATCCCCGATTTAACTCACAAATCGATCGTAACAGCTGAGATTACACCGCCAATCCTTCTTTAGTGGATTGCTATCAATTAGCACCTAAAATGTTTATGTGATGTGCTGTTAACGTCTGGCTTCCACACCTCTGTGTCACTCCAGGTACAATTTGGGTGGGAGACAAATCAGCCTCAGGCTGGGCCAGGGAGGCTCAGGGTGGGCAGCAGCAGGAATTTCCCCATGGAAAGGGTGGTCAGGCCTTGGCAGGGGCTGCCCAGGGAGGTTTGGAGTGCCCATCCCTGGAGGTGTCCCAGGAATTCCTGGAGGTGACACTGACGCTGGGGACAAGGTGGGCATCGGGCACAGCTGGGACTCCATGGGCTGGGAGGGCTTTTCCAGCCTCAGGGATCCTGGGGTTCTGTGATTCTTTTTTTTGAGGTGTGTTTAATTACAGTCACATTCTTTGCACTACCACTGTTCCCTACTCTCTGCCTGGTCAGCTGTACCAAGGTTTCAGCTTGTCAGTGTTTCAGGAATAAAATCTGTACTTGAAAAGGCAAAATTAAGGGGTTTGAATCTTTTTTTCTTTTTTTTCTTCCATTCATTTTTTTTTTCCTCGTTTACCCATTGGTAGCACGGGTGGGGGAGTTTTAAAGGCTTTGCCTGAGATTATTTTTTTATGGAGGCCTAATGAGCACAGGAAGATGATCTTTTGTGAAAGTCAGGTCTCTAAATATCTCCAAGACAAGTTTCTTTTCCCCAAGCCTAGCCTATAAGTTGTGGTGGTAAGTTCCTGGCGCAGGGCGGATAATTCATGGCTGGGGGCTGCGTGCACACCTCGGGATAACGTTGCTTGGGTGGTTTTTATGGATATGTTGAGATGATTATGATCACCCCGCAGCACATTTGATAAATGAACGTAATTACAAATACAATAGCAATTGATGTGATCACGGTGTTTACCAAGTGCGCCTCGTTCTGGGTATTGATTGGGGCTTTCAGAGGGATGTGGGAGCGCTCCCTGGCACCTGTAACAGGAGGAGCTGTGGCTGCAGGGGCAGAGCTTGGGCAGATCCCTGTTCCCTTCCCAGGGCAGACTCAACAACTGAGCTCAACAACTTTGTGTGGAGTGAAAGGGTCTGCTCTGGTACCCTGCCCACGGAACCCAAGTTTGAGAGACTTTTGCCCATGCTTAGCTTGCCTTTTTTCCTCCTCAAAGCCAAATAACCAACCAGGCAGAGTCTGCCTTGCTGAAAACACCAGTCTTGCACCTCAACTTCAGGGTGAGAAAGAGAGTTTAAAAAAAAAAATTACATTAAACTTCTCTTTTAAAATAAAGATTAAAAACTAAACCACAAAGCATTGAACCCCCAGCTTCATGGTGTGTTTTAGCTGAAGGTTATGAATTACTGCACGCAGCAGTGTGGTTTGGTAAGCCCGTTTTTTGTAGCTCAAGGTTGTTACCAGAATTTAGGATGCCTGCAATTATGGGATGCACTCAGGCTGACACCAGTGAGGACTGGTGAGCATTTTCCTGTTGGGATACGAGCTCCTCGTATCAACTGCCACATGAAAAGCAAAGCTGTGGAGAAGAGATCAAAGGCAGAGCTGCTCCAAAGGAAGGGGATGATTCTGCAGCAGCCACAAAGGAAATACTGAGCCAGATCAGAGCTCAGCTGGGAAGTGGCACCTGGTGAGACTCACCCAGAGCAATGCAGAGGAGAGCTGGGGCCATCCCAAGGGAAGGGCACAGACTGGGTTTAGGAGTATTTCAATAACTGGGAAGTCTGTCCTTCAAGCTCTGTGCATCCTTCTGGAATGAGGAAGGGTTCTTCATGATAAAATACTAAGTTTTAGGACTTCAAAAAAGCTGTTGTGCTTGTATATATTCAGTGATAAGCGGTTTCTGATGTATTTAGTCTCCTTTCCAGTGTTCATGAAGCTGCTGGCGAATTTTAACAGGTTTTGCAGTTATTTGATGATTCCTGTCCTTCACTCTGACTTCTTTAGTGTCCAGCGACCTCAAGACCACCATCCCCAGCTTTGCACCATAGGGACGTGGTTTTGGCATGTCTTGTTCTCATTGATTCTGCTGCTGCTCCGCCCTGACACCCTTTATTCTATGAGACACCCTTGGCTCTTGCACATCTCTGTAAGTGGGGGCTGGACCCAGTGGCATCAGCAGATAGGAACTTATGAGCAGGGAAAACCAGGAGACCTCCAGTGTCTGCAGGTGGAGCAAATCCCACCTTGTGCTGCCTGCCAGGCTCTTGGGTTTTCTCATCTTGGAAGGCAAGAACTGCTTACAAACCCATGGAAGCACCAGTTTGTGCTGCAGCCAGGTTAAATGGGGACAGTGGGAATGGGTCCTCTCCCACAGCCAGGTTAAATGGGGACAGTGGGAATGGGTCCTCTCCTGCAGCCGGGTTAAATGGGGACAGTGGGAATGGGTCCTCTCCTGCAGCCGGGTCCTTCCATGTGGAATTAGCTGATAAAGGACCGTGGCTGGTGCCTGTCTGTGATGGTTACTGGGACCAGCCCCTCCACGTGGTTGTCTGACACACGGAGACAGCACCTGAGGGTGTTTGTGTCTCCTGCGACAATGCATGGCAGGTACTGCTTGTGTTTGCACAGAAAGCTGAGGGTACAACGTGGTTTTGCTTGGGATTAATCTTAACATCGTGCAGTGGTGGGATTCCAAAGCAGGTCAGGTGTTTTAGGTTTTCCCTTGCTGTTGAGTACTTTGGTTGTACTGCTCAGAAATGAGGAAGCAATCCTTTACTTCAGGAAGGAATTGTTCCCTGGGAGGGTGGGCAGGCCCTGGCACAGGGTGCCCAGAGCAGCTGTGGCTGCCCCTGGATCCCTGGCAGTGCCCAAGGCCAGGCTGGACACTGGGGCTGGGAGCAGCCTGGGACAGTGGCAGGTGTCCCTGCCCATGGCACTGAAGTTTTCTTCCGTGTGTTTTGGGGCAGCAGCAGCTGCACTGCCACGTTCTGCAGGTGCTGTTGGCACAGGAAGCCTTCAATCCTGCTCCTCTGCAGCTTCCCATCCCAAAGAAGGCACTTGGAAGAGCACTTCAAGATCTCAGCTGAGAATCAAATCAGAAAAGGTTCTTCTCATGAATGGTTGATCAGCCTTAGTTCGCCTTGGCTGCAATGTGATTTAAGAGTACTTAGCACCTTGCATTAATTGGCTCTAAATGGGCAAAAGGCATTAAAATGAAATTCTTTTAATTAAGTGACAATAAGCATTCCGTGCTCCGACACTCAGCTGTAAATTGTTTTGGAAGCCCTTGCCTGGCAAGCCGCTCGTGCTCTGCCCGTGGATGGGTTCCTGGTGGCAGGGCTGGGGCCGCTGCCCTGGGAGAGGCTGCCAGGCACAGCTCGGGTGGATCTCACCCCGAGGCAGAAGAACTGGATGAGGAGGTTCTTTGCTTGTTTTTCCCGTCCCCTGTTTGCGGAATCTTTGGCTTCGGCTGCTTCGTGAGCTGGGCAAACTGGGAGGTGTCTGCTCCAAACGCGGCTTTTCTTGATGTTCCTCCGGATTTCCTGATCGTCCCGGGTGGTTTTTTTTTCCATTTAGAGAGGGAATAACGTTTGGGAAACTCCAGCAGGCGGTGAAGGAGACACGTTTTTAGCGAGTGTGGGGGTTTGGGGTGTCTGGTGCCGGGGCTGGGGCTGCCAGCAGCGTTTGGGGGATGCCAGGGGCAGGTTCGGGGCAGCAACATCAAACCCTGCTGAGGAGCCGCTGTGGGAAAGGCTCACAGCTCCAGGTGTGACTGCCTGCCCTTCCCAAACAGCGAGGTACAGGGGTTCTGTCCCTGTCCCTGCTGTGCCCTCGTGCTCCTCCGGCCAGGCTGCGCCCGCTCTGGGTAACCGAGATTTATCCCTCTGCCGAGGCAGTGCTGGGCCAGGAGAAACCTGACACCACGCAAGCTCGGCTTTGCCTTCCCATCCCATTTGGATGCAATCAGCTCCTCGGAACCCGCTCCCCTCCGTGAATGTAAATCTCATTAAAACCCTCTTGGTTCCCTGCCCACTTCTCCACCATGAATCCGATCGCTGTCATTATTTCTGCCTGTGTCACTTTTATTTTCTCTTACCTTTTCCCCCTCGGTTTTATGTAAATAATGTTTGGATAATGGAGTGAAATGGTTTCCATGGTGCTGAACAAATACAGGTCACGGTGTGTGGGACTCCTCTGCACCTGAACATAAAGGTGAACACGTATATAATTTTTAATTATTTGCTTTCTTACAACTAAGAAATAAGTTTTGTGTCTCTTTTAGCATCATTTTGCTGACAAGAAAAATTAGTTCATTATGAATTCTGCCAAAAATAGTTCTGCCTTTCAAATGGTAATTTTTTCACTGTATTCATCCATTTTTTTTCTTTTAAATGACACTATCATGCATTACACCATCTGATTAAAAAATCTGCTGGAATAATATTTACACTGAACATCTGTCATTGGCAGCTGTAAATATGTTCTGTATTTATCTACAAGAACTCAAGCTCGGAGCCGCATGCAGGCAGCAGAACTTTCACTGGGGGGAAGGAGGCTCTGGCTGCCTGGCTCCCCTGGCTCTGCCTCAGACAGGGCTGTCCTGGAATAGGTTAAACAGATGGATCATTAATTTGGAAACCAATCTGAAGCTACAAGGGCTAGTTTTAAAGGGCTCTCCAGCCGTCGGTGTCATGGAGGGAAGCTGCAAAGGCAATGTTGCAGGGGGATGAGGTTTGGTGCTGGGTTTAGGGATGGCCTGGGAGCAAGGCTGGGAGCCCCAGGGCTGGATGGGGCCGTGCCAGAGCTCGGGGCACTGGGGGGTGGGACTGTGTTGCTGCTGCCCCTGAGAGCCTGAGCCCCACTCCTGTGCTGCCCCTGCCAGCTCCTGGGTTCTGTTCTCCCTGCTGGAGCTGAGAAGAGCCTGGATGAAGTCAGCAGGGCCGGTCTGGAGAGGAGAGGAGTGCATTACTGCCCTCCCATCCCAGCCTGTGTGCACTCTGTCTCACTTTCAGACGGCTTTCTCACGCTCTGCAAACAAGGAAAGAGGATTTCACTCATCCTCAAAGAAAGAGGATGATAAAACGGAGTTTATGAGCTTTATCTCATTGTCAGAGTTGCCATCTAAATAGAATTTACATTGTCTAACCCCACTCAGGTCCTGTCTTTCCCTGTAACCTCTGCAGAGGAGCTGAGCTGGTGGGTTTGGAGCTGCTCCCTCACAACCCAGGGCACTGCAGGTGTGACCCACAGCGTGCCAGGGGTGCAGGGACCTGCTCTGAGCTCGTGGTGTGACACGGGAACTCAGCACCACACTGAACAGGTGTGGCACTAAATCCCAGAGGCAATGTTAAAGAACTTGTCTTTTAAGATTCAGTTAAAACTAAGATTAACATTTTGTGGTTTTGCTGTTCACAAACCTTGCCCTTCTTAGGAAAACTTGGGGTGAGTCTTGGAGTGAAGGAGGGAGTGCTCTGAAGTAATGAAATCCTCACCAAGTGAGCAGCTGAAAGCACATTCTCAGCTCTGCACTGTGTGAACACTTGCAGACATGAAGCTGTGCCTCACTCTGGAGCTCAGCCTGGGATGGATTGTCAGGGAGAAAAAAAACCCAGACATGAAGTTCTTTAATTGAAAATTCCCTGCCACAGTTTGAAAGCATTTACATCTGGGCTGAGTTCCCTCAGCTGGGGACACGAGACTGCGTTGTAGGGTAGCTACAAGGACTAGAGACAGCAGCGTGTGGCTTAAGTGACTAATCAGACAGAAAAATAAATGCTGGAGCCAACAGACTCGAGAGCAGTCCGTGGGCAATCTGTGGTTATCCCTGATATTGTAAATGAGCTGTTGAATAGATCGGAGTAACTTATAAATGAAAGTACTAAATTAGCATCAACAGAAGTTTGTGTAGGGGTGACTCACACACAGAAAAGGGACACTGTTTATCAAAAAACTTTCCCTGCAAATAATTCATCTGTTACTCTGAGCCTCGTCTGGAGTCGGTCCTGGTGGCGAGGGAGGGGTTATTCTGATATAAAGATGTGTTGTCCCCAGCTGATGGCATTAAATGATCTCCTGCCCAGCTGCACAGGGGTGACCTGGCCAGTGCCATCGCCCTCGCCCTGGCTGGAGGTGACAACAGGACCAGTGGCTCCTGCAAGAGCCGTGTGCTGCTGTGCTGAACCTGGGGTCAAAGGTGCCCCTGGCACCAGCGGCCTCACGGCTTGGACAATTCTGCTCTTTTCCAGCTTAAACAGTGCGCAGTTGGTGCTCTGGAGCAGCAGGGCACACTGGGGGGCTGGGTGGAACAGCAACGAGTTCTGCACGTGCAGCTGGGAAATGCGATGTGCTGAGAATTCCTGAGGCTGGGACAGGCTTCCTTCATCCTCATCCCCCATTAGGGGACCCGGGCCAGGAAGAAAATGTTCCTTAGAGGGGATGTAGAATGTAATGTTTCCCTCAAGTCGCCTTTAATTTGGATCCTACAGATTCCGCTTCTGGAGCTGGTTCTTAATAACAGAGCAAACCCTGTCAATGAGGAGTCCTCTGGCTGCACCACTGAGGGCATCACTGGAAAATATCCTGCCTGTGGGCGTGGTCTGCCGTGTCCCTTTGGGGTATTTTAGAGGGACAAGGTACTGTGTTTTGGTTTAATGCTATGTTTAGACAATGCTTTAGTTCATCAGTTTCAGAAAACACAAATAAATATGGAGTTTATGTGGGTTGGTAAGTCAGACCTACTCTCCTAATCTTTATTATTTAAAGGAACAACTGTGTCTATTCTTAGAGAACCCTGGGATCCCTGAGGCTGGAAAAGCCCTCCCAGCCCATGGAGTCCCAGCTGTGCCCGATGCCCACCTTGTCCCCAGCCCAGAGCACTGAGTGTCACCTCCAGGAATTCCTGGGACACCTCCAGGGATGGGCACTCCAAGCCTCCCTGGGCAGCTCCTTCCAATTCCTGACCACCCTTTCCACGGAGAAGTTCCTGCTGATGTAAATCTCCTTCCCCTGTGGTGTGCCAGCACTATTTTTCAGAAGTTCCATTTGAATTCTGAAACGAAGACAGCTGTCCCTGCCCTGCTGTGTCACGTTACAGGTTAGGGACACCAGGCTGATAACAACAGTCTTTAAGAGATATTCATAAACATAATTTTCCCTGAAGTTTTGACATGGAAAAGTTTGTGAGAAGAATTATGGCTCTTATTATCAGCAATATGTTAAGGGCTAAATTTAGTTACTGATGTGGCAGGAAACTATGGGAGTAGTTTTGGTTGAGGCTGAGGCTGAGGCAAAGCAGCCCACCCTCCTCAGGAATTAATGGAGGCTTTCATTCTTCCTGGCAGAGCTACTTTATCATTCATATGACTAAACAGACAATCAATTTAACAGCAACGTATGGGAATGGAGGGAATGAACAAATAAGCTATGAATGATGAGAATAGAAAAATCAAGCCCCCCTCCCTTATTCCCTTTTAATGGCTAATACCAACAGGGACAAGACCAGTAAAAAGAGGTTAATGAATTGCAAAGATCCTTTAGAAAGTGATTGACTGGTATTGAAGCTCAGTCAAATCAGTCATAAATATTTACTTTTATTAGCAACAGTGGGTTGCCTGTTATTTTCAATTGATTTTTAAAGCTGTCAGAAATCTACCACTGTGACTATTATCAAGTGTTTTATTTCATCGATATTTTCGAGCTGCAAAGAGCTGGACGAGCCCCTGTCCTGAGCCCCTGTCCTGAGCTGTTCGGGGAGTGTTGTTCCCCAAGGATTATCCGAGGGAAGTTCAGATAAGCTTCACCCCCCGGGAATCTCCCTGTCCTTCCCTGTGACATTTAAACCCTGGGATGTGACCCCGCGTCCCCTGGGGGTTTCTGTGCCACCCTCAGCCTGGTGCCCAAGGCTGGAGCTGTGCTGGGGATTTGGGAAGGAGCCTGGTGGTTCCTGCCAGCCCTTCCCTGCCCGGGCTGGGGCTGGGGGAGCGCCAGGCACCCACCCGGGATGTCCCCAGGGGCCCAGAGCCTTCCCAAAGGTGCTGCCCGGACAGGCTGCCGAAGGCAAACCTTCCCGAGGTGCTGTTTGCTGCGTTGCAGCCCAATCACATCATTCAAAGGGAAATAACAAAAGGAATTTCCCAGCGATAACAACAAAGAGTTAACATTTCCCAGGGCAGACAAGTTTCCAATTCAATTAGTTTTAATGAACCTTCTGCTCACTGGTTACTGAACTAGAAAGAACAGCAATAAATGCCCAGAGGAAAGAGAGAGAGGATATTAAAGGAGGGTTAGTGTATAGTATATAAATTTCCAAGTTGACTAAAAGAGTAGCCTTGATATGGTTTTAGGAACCAAACCCACGATATCGTCCCTGCTTTCCCTTCCCAGCTGTCACCCACACTGGATAAACCTTCCCCTGTCCTGATCCTGCCAAACTATTGACCCTCTATTGTCTCTGGAAACGCTGGGAAAAACGGCAAATTTTTTTTTAGGTTATTTTTTAAATCAATTGTACAGCTTTCTTTTTTTTTTTAAGAAAAAAAATAGTTGCAGTATTAGTATTTCATAAGCCAAGTGCAGAGAAAATAGGAGTTAATAAGGAAACGAAAAAGCAAATATAAATTCTGTAGTGAGAACTCTATATTTAATGTATTTTAATATGAAATGCGCAGTAATTTTTTAGAAAAGAAAGGTTTGAGGCGGCTGTTCAGCCTATTATTAACAGCATTTCCATGCATGTTTGCTTTAAGTTTAAATATTAATTTTATATGAATTTTGGCCACTGAAATTCTGCTCTGTGGAATTTTCCTCGGGTGTTTCCAGAGCCCAGCAGAACGTGTCAGGTCCCGGTTAACACGCAGCCACCCCGTTGCACGTGTTTGCACACCCCTGCTGGCTCAATATTTGACAGAAATAATAGATTTTAGTAAGTGCTGCATATTGCATTATTGTTTCAAAGAGCATTTTCTGTTCTGTGAGGCTTCCCCTCCCTCCACTCGCTGAATTTCCTTGGAATTAGCGACCTGTACTTAAAATAGTTCCCAGCCTGCTTCCTTCTATCAGCAGTGGTAAACACTGGGAAAACTTCTGGCATCTAAGCATGTCATTTATCATTCATTTGTAATCTAATATGAATTTAGAACAGAAATCCCAGTTTTCCTTCTTGTGTTGGGGGAAGTTAAGGGCAGAGTTCTGCTTGCTGAGTTTTAACACTGGCATTTCCTTGCTGGGCCCCAGTGCTGGTCGAGCAGCAGATTTTCAGTTCTGCCCAGTCCCGCTCAGCTGTGCTGGTCAGCAAAGCCAGGCCCGTGTCCTCCAAAGCCCTGCAGCCTCCCTCAGTCCCTGTGCCACACAGCCACACCTTGGGAATGGAAATAATCTTAGAGTCACCTTTAAATGCTGAAAATACACATCCTGAAGAGAGGCTTTTCCATCGTCAAAGTCTGAAGTGATAGATCCCACCTCCTTTCCTTACAGCTTAGTTGGCAATATCGCTACCACAAGAACCAGGGCTTCTAGGCTGGGTTTCTGTTTTCATTTAATTTTGTATACAGTAGCTGGACCTTTTTTTTTTTTTTAATCTGGTAACTAACCACAAATAGAGAGGTTTTTTCTCTAAGTACTAAAATAGACTGGTTATATTTCCCATATAGACCAGTTTTCTTTTCCCAGCAAAGCACAGCAGAGAACACCCTTCCCCACTGCAGGCAAACTGGGTTTTTGGCTGTACAAGGCACCAAACTCTTCTTTTGATTTTTTTTTTTTTTTTTTTTACTCTCCAGTGTTTGTAACATGATAGAAAATGATTACAGTAATTTTACAGGCTGCTTGCAAAGGAACAAATTGACCAGCTGAGGCAAAGTTCTCCAGGAATACAAATAGTTGTGTTTGTGGAAAGTGTTTTAGGGCAGGGATGGGTGCTGAGGGACAGAACTGGGTGCTGAGGGTTAGGAATGGGTGCTGAGGGTTAAGAATGGATGCTTGGAGTTAAGGATGGGTGCTGAGGAGTGGAGCAGCTCCAGTCCTGCATGGCTGGACCGAGCCAACCCCTCCACTGGGATCCAACCCCAATCCCAGTGCAGGGGAACTGGGCAGAACTCCAGCACGGAGACTGGGAGTGGGGAGATGCCTGAAATCAGCCAGTGGGTCTCTAATTGCTGCCCTGTAGATTTTCTCATCATTCACTGAATTCTGTCCCTGTTGGCACGGGGAACATCTGTTCCTCACAGGGACAGGCTCGGGGTGAGCCCCACACCCATTTTAGGAGCAGGGTGCGCTCCACCAGAGCTTCCCGAGCGGACACTGAGCCTGGAGCAGCCTGGCAGCCTCTCCCCAGCTCACTGAATCCCAGCAAATGGCGCTGCAGGATTCTGGGAGGGCGAGCAAGAACAATGGGGGAGATAAAATAACCCTGCCTTCCAGTTTCTGAAATAGCAACTCAGAGTCTAGAACTTGCCTCTAAGATATTACAAGAACTTTGCCAAGTAGCACATGAGAAAATAGAGCCCACAGCCATATAGTAAGCAAAAAAATTCTGTTTGAGTATTGACATGACAGTTTTTGAAAGTTCAAGCAGAAAACCAATTATAATGAGCACTGAAAAGCCCGAAGCCCTGCTGTTCAATAAATAAAAAAGTACAACAAACTATTTTCCAAAAAGGTTCTAGAGAGTTTCTTCTTGTCCCACTACTTACAATATGATTACATAAATAGTCTCTATTTGCTGTTGAATTGCCAGGCAGCTGTATTAAAGTACAAATCAAATCAAGTCAGGATTAGAAAGTAAAAGAGCATGGTTTAAAGTAATCTATCCCTCAGGAACTGTGCTCAGATTCATCAAACAGAGCTTAAAGTACAGTATATCTTATACCCTTGTGTTTCCATGCTGCACTGCTGCACAACCAGTTATTATTTTTGATATCCAGAGAATGTTGCTCGTAGCTTTAGGAGGCTCACTTGCTTATTTAAAGTACCAGAAACCTTCTCTGTCGCTTATTATTATTTCTCTTGGTTAAGATTCATGAGGAGGCCGTGAGTGTGGAAGGCACGGAGCTGCTTTATTGATCGCATCGTATTTGCCTCCCCTGAATTACTCGAAGTCTGCGCCGTGGATAAAGGAATGATGTGCTTTCCTCCCACTCCTGCTGATCTGCAGGTGCAATATTTTTAAAAGCTTAAGCCCCGTGCGTGGTTCTGCCTCATCAGCAGAGTTTCCCTCCTGGGGTGTGGGGGACCTCGGCCCCGGAGCCAGGTCAGTGATCTTTAGGTGAGCAAAGCTCTGACCCCTGGTTACCTGATCAGATGAATTTCTGCTGGTCTGGAAGCATAATTGGCTCTCAAAATGAGTTCAAATCACACAGTGAGCATGACTTGATAAAGCTTTTCTGTATTCCTATTTTGAGGCCCCAGGAGTGCAGGATCCCCTGTGTGCAGACCCTGTGCATGGAAGAGGATCCCAGTTTGGCAGAGGGAGGGCAGAGCCTTGGCCTGTTCTGTGTCACTGTCCCATGAGACTGGGACTTGGGCAGAGCAGAGCCAGCCTTGCGTCTCTCCTGGTGGCCAAAAGGCAACGTGCAGGAATGAAACCTCCTAAGGGTGAATGTGGATTGAGAAACAGCCTGGTTGGATGCCCAGCAGCTGGTTGGTAACAGATTCTTCCAGAACCCTTTCCCGAGGACACCACGGGGTCTGGATGCACCAGGTGTCTTTGGTGACAGCTCTTTGGGCTTCGAAGGTGGGTCCTGGGCAGGGCTGGCTCTGGGCTGGGCTGTGCCCAGGGTCCTCCTGGGCTTGTCCAGTGGCTCAGCACAGGCTGAGCGAGAGGAGGAGCTGGGAGACTCCAGATGTGATTCCTGGCAGTGAATTCCTGCCCGAGCTGGCGGATGGGGGAGACTATTCCTGCCTGCCTCCCTCAGCACACAGCAGGAGCACTGCCCGTGTCCACTGCCAGGCCAGCCCAGGACTCCTGGTCTGCTGGGATGCTGTAAGGAAACTGCTCCAAGTGGAGCCAGGGGAGCTTGAGGCTGGATATTAGGAAGTATTTCTTCGTGGAAAGGGCTGTCAGGCACTGGGACAGGATGCCCAAGGAAGTGGTGGAGTCACCATCCTGGAAGTGCTCAAAAACCCGTGAATGTGGCACTCGGGGACAGGGCTTGGTGGTTAACACGGTGCTGGTTGATGGCTGGACTTGATGGTCTTAAAGGTCTTTCCCAGCCTTCACAATTCCATGGTTTTGTGGTTGTTGGCAGTCTGCTGGGGAAGATCATCTTCCATTCAGCACAGGGCAGTGCTGTGACTAAGGGGTGCCTCCACCAAAGAGGTTCAAATAGAGCCACTGGAAATTCAATGTGTTGGTGATTTTTGGCTGCTGTGCCCTGGGCTGGGGACGAGGGGGAAGGGGTGACAGCGAACACTTGTTGCAGCACTTCCCATGGAGTTTTGTCCTGGTGAGTGACTCCCTTTTTTCTGTCATTTGTGGTCTTTTCTTTGGCTTCCCGGGGAGCAGTGAGAGAACGGGGCCCTTCTCCTCCTTTTGCCCTTCTCACAATCCCACAAATTGCACGTCTCTATCCCTGCTCCTGCAGAAGCTGGCCCTGGACAGTGCAGCCCTGCGTGGTTATATAAATGTTAGTGGGTTACAGATGAGCCCCTTACTCCTTCCCCATTCCCTCTCCTCTGCTGAAATTGCTCTGAACAATTTTGGGGGAATCTTTTAATGAAGTATTGATTTTTATCAAGCACATCAAACTAAAGGTAAATGTACCACCGTGTCATGTTTAAGAAAAACAATACAAAAAACCCCGAGCCCCAGTATATTACAGATAAACTAAGATAAATGACTTAAGTGCTCAGTTTGTGGAGTAAATTGAAACCATACATCACAGGCTTTCATTATTTTATATTATAAATACTGTAAAGAGTAGGAAAGATGATTGAACAGTAATACAAAATTAGTACTAATTGTCATGACTCCCTTGATGAGGAAATGTGCTTTTAATACAAATAATGTGGAGTAATCATTATAACAAAAGTTAATTTTTTATCGCCCGTGATTGCAGGGTGATAATCAGAGGACTCTGACATCCATTAAATTGCCCTTCCCCGATCCCGCATGAAGAAATGAAGGGATCTGTGTTAATTTTCAGGCTCCCTTTGATTGGGTGAACCTGTCTCCGTGTTGTGTGACACTCCTGCCACAGGTCACTGCCTGGTGCAGTGTACCATGAAACAAACAAATAGAAAAAGGCACCTTCTGGCACTTTAAGTTTCGCTGCCATCTGACTGCAGCCCCGGTGGGTTGAAATGATGAAAAGCACAGCCTTGGAAAAATCTTCCTATGGTTAGATTGGGAAAAATGAGTATGATTATCGCATGTGCTGGGAAGGGCAGGATAGACAGCTGAAGTCATCTCAAAACTCCAGAGAGAGGAGGAAGACAAGAGGTCACAATTATATTCTGGTATCACACTCCCTTTCACGGAGATCTGATCTATTCGGTTTGTTCTTGGAGGGTGCTTAGGGAAGTTCTAATTAAGGGAAGAAAGAATTTTGACACATGTGAAGCAGAGATCAATATTTAGCACCATAATCAGCAATTCCTGATGGTTTGACAATGTCACTATCCACACTGTAACTATCCATTATTCCCGGCGAAGGGAGCCAGGCGGAGGCTAACAGGCTTACTGCAGGCTCTCATGAATCACGGCCAGCAGTGCCTCATTCACTTCTATTTGTCTTCCTTTTCATCTTCATTCATCCTTATAAAGCAGCCTGTGCTGCCACCAGCCTGGAAAGCCACCGCGGCTCTGCGCCGGGATGGAGCTGGGAACACGCCTGGCGCGGGAATGGGGGCGATTCCTGTGGGAATGGGGGCGATTCCTGTGGGGTCAGGGGAGCCTTATGCCAGCTATGTCTGTGCCATGCCTGTGACATTGGTGGTTGGTGCACAAGGAGCGTTTCCACAGCTGGTGGTGCTGGGAATAGGCAGGAACGGGCAAGGAGCACCTCACACAGGAGCCCAAGCCCCTGGCTTCGGCTCCTCCAACAAGAAATGGAGAGATCAGGAGAGTTATTTTTAGGGTATGATCCTGTACCTGCTTAAATTGATGGCATCCAGCTCTAATGGTGCAGCAGCAAAAGAAAAATGGAGCAGGAGAAGGAGCTGAATCTCCAGTTTTTCCTGCTTGTGCATGGAAGACCATCAATCATCCTGTTTACTGCCTGAACTCTGAGCGGAGCTGCTGGAGCATTAGAGAGAAGGATGACACACACACCAAGCCCCCATTTGTTTTTGTTTGCTCTCTCAGGATCATGGCTTTAATTGTTCAAGGGTGGAGATCTGAGAGGTGCTCGTGGAGCTCATCACTTCACCCAATTTCCCCCTCAAACGGGGGATGAATTCTGCACCTCCCCAGGCATCCGTAACTGCTCCCTTTAAAAATTGGATCACTCCAATTTGGGAGCAGAACTGACTCAGGTGACTGCTGCTCATGGCTGAGCACATCATGAGCACTGATCCTTCAAAGCAAAATAATTTGGAAGAAATTCTGAGCTGAAAATGATCTGCACTGCCCAAGTTTCCTCACCGATTCTGGAGACATTAACTGATGCCCCACTCAGTTTATGAATCTTTCACAAACAACAACAAATTTGCTCTGGAAAATACTGTCACTCCCACTTTGGGTCTAGTGTTGATCAGAATCAAATGAAAACACGTTTTGTTGGGGTAGGAATGTGGGAGTGATGCTTTGGGTGTGATGTGATCTGGACAACAAGCTGACATTCCCACCTGATTTCAGCTGGAAGGCAAGTTGTTCAAATGGTAAAAATTAAACTGGGAAATTTGGGATGCCTTCACGTGGTTCCTTGGGAACATCTCCACATGCAAGGCAATGTAACGGGGGTACAGTTTTGCTGCTTTTTCCAAGAATTGGTTATTTCCTATGAGACAGTCTGTTGTTAATCCCCATAAAAACGCCAAGTTTTAACATTGCGCCTCGTCCTTTTTGAATAAGAAATCAGGATTTTTCATTCAAATATCTGAATAACAGTATTTGGATTCCCATGCTGAGTTTTTAACGATCTGAAGAGTGACTTTGATATTTGTCTGTCTGCTCTTACCGCCCCGGCACTGTTTTGGCAGAGCTGCATGGTTCAGGCTTAAAGGAATTAATACTTTGTGTAATGGGACAGAATAATTTGAGGCCACTTAACACAAAGTACATTATTCCCTACGTTTCTCCTCCCAGTGCCATTCCTACAGTGTGCTCTGTGTTCCTGTGGGTGGGAATGAGAGACCCAGTGTCCTGCTTCTCCAGCTCTGGCTCTCTGTGCTCCCTGCCCGCTGCCCAAGGCTGGGATCGGGGCTGCTGCTGGGGCCCTCCTGCCCACCCCGCCCTGCCCGGGGCTCTGGCAGCATCCAGGGCTGCTCGGCACCCCCCGGATGGGGATCTGAGTGAGATGCTGACACAGCTCTCATCCTGACTATCCCGAGTAGCACTAATTAAGGGCTGTCCAACTGTGCTTGCTGTTGAGCCGCTTGCTCTGGTGGGTGACAGGGAACAGCCTGGGATCTGTCTGCAGAATGACATAACAAAGAAGGGGGAAAAAAACCGGCCCTCAGAGAGGGTGGGCTGAGATAGAAAGCCCTGAACTAGGCTTGAATTGCATATTTTGTTGTTATAAATATGTAATCTCAGATTAAGCACCGCAGCATGCTATGTTTTTGCTTTCATTATATATTTATTAGCGCTCCAGTGGTTGCTCTAAGTGATAATTATAGAGGAGCATAAATTAATAAGGAACTTGGGGAATGATCTTCCCTTTGTTAGAAAGGTTATCAATAAATCTTCCTTTTTTTTTTTTTTTTTTAAGAGCCTGATGGTCATCATTGCTGCTCTGCAAGTTTTGGACTGGGGGCCGGGGAGGGAGAAGGACCCGTCGGGTGTCAGGGGCTGCTCCACGTGAGGCTTGGAAAAACAGACCCTGAGCAGCTTGGCTTGGAGACCAAATCAGCCCAAAGCTCACTTTTCTGCCTGGAGACTCTCCCCAGATTGTCCCCAAGCAGGGCCTGTCCAGGAACCCCTCTGTGGTGCCCCTGAAGGCCGCGCTGCCAGGGGACCCCGGCACACCAGGAAAGGCGCCCAAAGGGCTCCCGGGGTCCCTCCTGTCCTCGCTGTCCTCCCCGAGGTGACCCCGGGGCTGTGAGCATGGCCAGGCCGGGGCTGTTTGGGGACCCCCGGCAGTGGCAGTGGCAGTGGCACCTCCGTGGGCAGCTGCCCTCAGGAGTGGCCGTGCCCCCCACGCCGCTGTCCTTTCCCAGCGCTCGCCTTCGCTGCAAACCAAAGAGCAAAGGTCTTTAGCTCTTTAACCAAATTCCAGTGTCTGCCAAATTCAATCGCTGTCATTCCCTCAGAAAAAGACACTGTAATATGTGCGTCCTGATCCAATTTTATAGAAAAAGACAGAATTTACATACTGTTTATTTAGTTAAGTCTCTAAAATCAATACCTTTGTCTGTAGCTCTTTTATTTAAAATACATCATGACATTGCAAACTGCTGTATAAATGAATTTTTCCAAACCACACATGTTGTTAATGTTTTTCTATTGCACATTTTTTTAAAAGTTTGAATCGTAGCATTTAATAGATCAACTTAAATGTATTTTAATATTGGATTACTAAAGAATGTTAAGTTTTACATTTCTAAAATTATAAATATTATTTCAAAAGGTCAGTCATTTGCCCAAGACTTATCTGTCCAATGGAGAACATATTTCAAACCATCCAGACACAGAAACTGATCATGTTAAATACTAAGAAAAAAATGAAATCTCTTATTAATATATCTTTTTTTCAGTGGTAGAGAGAGAGAGCAAAGAGCAGCCTTGGACTACAAGCCTGATAAATACTTGTGTAGGCTGCTAGCAGTGCTTCAGGAAAAGAGAACCCTCTCTTTTGGGAGAAGACCTGGAATTTATGGTGTTCCTTTACACATAGGTTAAAGTGTGTTTTGGGGGCTGTAAGTAGGTGTAGAAAGAATTCTTTTAAAGAAAATGTATGTAATAAAATCTGTTTAATAACATTTCTTTAATAGATTTTTTTAATGCAGTTTGCACTGCTGCTCTGGCCTGAGCTTGGTCTCGTGGCTCTGCTGCTCTCAGGTCAGCCTCAGCGTAGGTGTGCTCTGAGCTTGACCCTGCCCATTATTGAGGGAGCTGGGTTTGTGTAAGCCAGGTGAGCACCGGTGCTGGTGACTGCTCTCAGCCCAGCTCATAACTGTGTGTGTGTGAGGGGGTTGGGTCTTACCTGGCTGATATCGCACCCTTGTGCTGGGAAAATGTGGGTGTTGAGCACTGAAATGGGTGCTGGAGGCAGAGCTGATTGTCTGAGTGTGTTCAGCACTAACAGATGCACTCCAGTTTTACTGGATTTCCGTTTTTAAGATATGAGCCCTTGGACAGAATTGAAGTTTTAAACCCTGGCAAACTTTATTGCACCTGTTTGCTCTAAGCTCCCAGTTTGTGCTGAAGCCTTTTAAGGATCACAGGACCTTGGCTCCAGCAGGTGAGTTTTGGAAGGATCAAACCCTCCATTCCATGATGCTCAGCTCTGTGTAGGATGCAATGCCAACCTTCAGGTGAGCCCTGTGCTGATCTGGACAGGGAAAGAGGCTGAAAGTGTCCCTGGAAGGGCTTGGAGCAGCCTGGGGTAGTGGAAAAGTCCCCATCCATGGCAGGAGGTGGAACTGGATGAGCTTTAATGTCCCTTCCAAACCATTCCAGGATTCCATGACTCTACAATTATCCCTCCTGTGAAACTTGCCTTGTGGGAGTTTGGAGCAAAGATCCACGAATTTAAAGATCAAATGTGTGTGCTGTGGAATTCTGTCACTTATCACTCCCAGGATGGCCTGGAAGGAAGTGTAAAATCGTTCCTGGAAATGCCTGCAGGTGATACCAGGATGATTGTGTCATCTTCTGGGTATGGAAGTTTTTGGCTGTTCATAGGGGCGGAAATGAGAACCAGGCCTCAAATGTCACTTCTTTAGTTTCAGTATTTGAGTCCTCACCCTGCTTTTCCTAGAAAGTGGATTTATTCTTTTGTGATTGCTCATTTAAAAATGCAAACAAAACCTTTTTATTGATTTGTGTGTATTGGCAGAATTACTGTAATTGCATCAAATGACATAATTGGTGTAAATAGGTATAATGATGTCATTAGCATGTGTGATTGTGACATTTAACAGTGTAATTAAAATGTATAATGACATGGTAAAAGTCCTTATTAAAGAATGCCAGAAAAGCTCTGCAGGTGGACAGAGCAGGATTTTAAAAATTCAATATTGCTGTCACTCTTTCATGTTCTTTTCAAAGCAGTGAAAGCCATTAGGTCACATCAAAACTGATTTTTAAACCCACAGGTCTGGTCTGTTCCTGGGAAGGCTTTTTCCACTGGGAAGGTTCCAGCTGCACCTCAGTGGCTTCAGGGGACCTGTTCTGGGTGGGAAAATCTGCTCACCCCACCTGTGCTCCCTGGGGTTCAGCCTTTCTGTGGGACACTGCTCCCACAGCAGCAGGCTCCCTGCTCTCACGGGCACAGGGGGTTCAGAAGGACAGCTCAGCTTGGAAGGGACCCCACGGACACCAACTCAAAGCAGCACTGGCTGTGAGGTTCCAGCTCCAAAGGGGTTGGAAACAGTCTGAAATGCCCAAAGGATGAATGGATGCACCAGGCACAGAGGAATTTCATTCCATTCACCTGAACACCCCGTCAGTGGAATGGGACTCCATTGCCAGGGCATGATCCCCACATGCTGTACGAGTCTTTGTCCCGGGTTTGTGATGACATCTATGGCCTGTGCCCAAATGGGAGAGGATGTGCCAGGGTTTTATAGAATCATGGAATCCTAGACTGGTTTGGGCTGGGAGGGACCTTAAAGCCCATCCCATTCCACCCCTGCCATGGGCAGGGACACCTCCCACTCTCCCAGGCTGCTCCAAGCCCTGTCCAACCTAAAGTAAATTGAGGAAAAGTTAGTAAAGGAGTCCCAGAGTCCCAGAATATTTTGGGTTGGATTAAACCTGGATAGAGCCAATGATCAGTGTGGGATCCTTGGAATATCATAATGTGGCACTGCATTTATTAGTGGTGAGTCTAAACTTTTCCTGGAAATCTGTCCCCTGTCCAAAATCTGGTCACTCTGGTGATGGGGAGCTGAAAGAGGGGCTCTGGTGCCCCTCGTGCTCAAGAAAACTGAGTTAATTCAGCTCTGGGAATATTGGAGCATTTACTCTTCATAAATGATGAGGCAAAGTCCAACCCAATGTGAATTATGTTCTCACTAATTTAATAACACAAAACGTTTTTTCTCACCTAATGTGTTAATAACAGCCTGTGTTGACACCACAGGGACAATCTCACTCCAAGAGCAGTTTCTGTACGGAGCTCCTGTGAAACGCTCATAGGGCTCTCTGGGAGCAGGGATTGCCACCCCACTCGGGTGCAGCAGAGATGACACAAGGTCTGACCAGAAATAAATATTTTTCAGGTAAAAATTACTATTTCTTTCAGCAGGTTGTACTTGGTCTGTGACAGCACTGGTGAGAACAACAGAATGAGTTCATATCACTACCCCACAGAGAAGGTTTGAGTAGGCACTGAGTTACTGCGGAGTGTTAAAGGGCAGAGCCAAGAAACTGCGTTCCATCGAGAGCTCACTTTATTCCATCACAGTGGTGCTGCGAGTGGGTTGTCCACGTCTGCAGGTTTGGGATGTGCAGATGTGGTTGGGTGGGAGCTGCTGTGCCACCACAGGTTCTGAACCCACCACAGCTGCCGTGCCATCTCCAAATAAACAGGAGGCACTGGCTTCTGGATGGAGAGGATGGCTCTTCATGGAATGGTTTGGGTTGGAAGGGACCCTAAAGCCCATCCATCCCCACCCCCTGCCATGGACAGGGACAGCTTCCACCATCCCAGGCTGCTGCAAGCCCCGTCCAACCTGGCCTTGGCCACTTCCCGGGATGGGGAATCCCCAGCTTGTCTGGGCAGCAGGTTCTCTTGGTTGTGCACACCACCTGTGGAATGGTTCCTGCTGAGCTGCGTTTCCTATCTCAGCGTTTTTCCTGAGGAAAATCCTCGTACCCAGCTGAGCACGGCGCCGGCCCAGCCGCAGCGAGCGACGCGGCCTTGCTGCGCTGCCGCCTCGCACGGGGCTGCAGACACACGGAATTAGCTCCCTGCCAAACAAACTGAGGCTGACAGCAGGGAAGGCCCTCACCAGGCTCTGCTGAGACGGGGCAGACTGAGCTGTGCATGGGGACCCCTCTCTCCCCGCGCCCCCTCGCCCTGCCGCCCTGCCCAGATGCTGCTCTGACGCTGCCCCTGCCGTAGCCCCGGCGCGGCGTCCGAGGGCTCGTCGCTCACGGGGCGTCAGGCACACGTTGAGAAGGTGTCTGTCACCGTGCTAACACAGGCACATGGGGACACGCTGCGTGGGCACGGACATGTCTGGAGATGGACACAGGGGATTGCCCTTTAGGCCCAAGCGAGAGCAGCGTTTCCGTTCCGTGAGCAGACGTGTAATTTGAAATAATAGTGTGTCAATAGTGCTCGTGGGAAATTGGTGTAGAAGGGGAGTTTCAAAATCAGCCTTTAGGTGAGCAGGAGAGCTGAGGAGCTTCCTACAACGGGCCCCGCATCCGAGTGTGGCTCCAAAAATATTTGTGGTGGTTGTCCCGGCGGTTCCGTTCGTGCAGCGCTGGCAGAGCAGGGGAGCCTTGCTCAGCACTGGGCTGGATCCTGACTGCATTCCCTGGTCATGCCCTGTAATTCCACAGTGACCCAGGGAAGGAAGGGCTGCTTCAGACCAGCTGTGAGAGCTCATGGCTGTGATTTTGTGCACACGCCCAGGACTGAACTGGCACAGTGCTTTTGTCAGGATCTGTGTCTGCATATGGGTTATGGATGTCGCTTTAAGTGACTCTGTTTGTTAAATCACAGATTATCCACTGCTATCCCAAACTATTAAACTGTCCAAACTAGAGGAGGTCACTGTTAATACAGCAAATAATTTAAAGTGCTGAATGATGTAAGGGGGTTTGGGGCCACTGGACATCACACCGTAATTGCTCATTTAACTAATTTAGCAAATCCCAAAGCAGCTGGACAGTTTTATTTATTCAGATATGGATTCTATATTATTTAAAGATGTTTTATTCATGTGGTTTTGAACTGATTCACTTAAACCTCTACAAAGAGGAGATCCAGGTCTCATTGTGATGTACTCTTTTTCTTCTCCTGGTACCATTTGCTGTTTGTGGGAAGTTCATCTTTCAGCTCAAAGAGAAGAATTTTATTACTCTAATTATTGTTTGCTAAATTACAGCGTTATTCATAGTGGTTTAAATGGTGACTAAATAGTTCTTGTACCATCTCCACATTAAAATAGCCATCAATGCTGTGTGTAAAAGGGATAATTTCAGATGGATATAAGGGTGTATCAAGCAAGGCAGTTAATTTAGGAGTTTGCCTAATTTCCTAACTGCTTCTATTTCCTTAATACATTTATACTGTAATGCGCTCTAAACATATTAAAATGCGTTATCAGTCGCTTAGCAAACCTCCCTAAAGATGTTTGTATTCATGAGGCAAGTGTAAGCAGAAGAAACACAGCTTTATTTCACTTACTCCGCTGCTTTGTTCATTAAGCTAATTACTGTATTCTACATCCCTCTTTTTCATCTCGCTTGTTTCTGGAGCTTGATCCTTTCCCAACCCTGAATCGACTGTTACTGAACAGTTGAAGCTGAACAGGAAGGAATTGCAGGTGTCAACTCACAGTTTACAAATATGACATCTCCTCTGGCATAGCTGGAAATATGAAATATTGATTTATGTGCAGTAAAAGGTCTTATAAAAATGATCACATACACATGAGAGATTAATGCGCTGGAGATCAATAGAAATTTCATTCTTGACGCTAGACTGTCACCTATGGTGAAATGCTAAAATACAGAAATCAATATTATCTATGAAATGTCAAATTTATTATAATTATGAGGATGAAAGCTGGCCAAGTGGCTCCCAGGAGAGAAGGAAGGATAGGTTACTGTGCTGAAGCATCCTTCATGTCCCTTGTTCACTTGCTGCCAATTTGAGAGCAATATTGGTGCAGGGGGTTTTCAGGCATTATGTATCACCGTGCAGGAACAAATTCCTCCTGGAATATTTAACTCTTGAATCTGACAATAACACAGGCGTCTCCGCAGTCAAACGGCTCGGGGGCTTTAGGGAATACAGTGCCTGGGGGCTGTGGGAACAGGTGCCAAATGCAGAGACATTTCTGTGCGGGTGGAGGGCTGAGCCCAGCCTGCTGAGGGAGCTGAGCTGGGGAGGGGGGGATGAAATCCCTGGAATTGGGTGTGCTCCTGTTCTTCTGTGTGCTGGGGGGGATTTATCTGACAGCAGGATTTGCATTTTGTGTAGTCTTAGCTATCAGCTTGGCTCTTAAAATATGGTCCTTTGGTCCCTACTGCCATGCAGGGATTCCTGAAGGGACCCGTACAGGTTTGTGCCAGTGATTCACTCACTGAAGAGATTTGTACAAGTTTGTGGCAGCCAACTTTCTTCGTGTGTTGACTTTACAGAATCTCCCCAAAACTAACCCAAAATGTTGTGAACTGGCAAGAAAAGAATCACAGATCATGGGTTCTTCATAGTTTTTTCCTTTTTCCTGTAGACCTCTGACACAAGTGGGAATTTCTAATTGGTAAAAACCCTTTTGGTATCTGGGGACGCTGTTAAATATCTGGTGCCAGGGCAAAGGGTTTGACTTCTTGCAGGTGAATTCTACCTTTTCTGATAGCACTTCTGTTGCCTTCTACTTCTGTTGCATAAGGGATTTGATTTCAGTTATTCAGTGTCAGCCATGTAAAAAAATTCCCTTTGCATTCCTTTTCTACCCTGTACTTCTTTGGTGCTTTGGTTCTCTTCTGGTTTTACTCCTGACCAGCCGAAATATCCTCTGTCTTTATTTCCCACTCTGTGAGTGGCCCTTCTGCCCCTCAAGGATCACAGGTACCTTCATCTAACCCTTTTGAAGTGCTTTTCTGTGTAATTTTACCTTCATTTTCAGGGCCTTTGCTTTACTTTTCTGATTTCAGTAACGTCCTCCAGACAGGAAGGTGAGAATACTCTCATTCACTACGGGATTATTGCTGTTGCCTTTGTCTTTGAAAGGAAAAATGTCTTTTGGCTTATCAATGTTTCCTTCTCCTAATCTACCCCACACAGTCCTGATCTTGTCTGCCTTGCTTGTGGCTTTTTTGGGGGCAGCAAACTGGTATCTTGATAAATCAGTGGAAGAATACACCTGCAGGTGCAGGAGTGGGGATACACTTGGGTTACTGTGAGACCTGAACTCGCCTGTGCTCTGTGAATGGGCAAAGAGCCTTTGAAATGTTGATTTATTGTAATTTCATGTTAGTATTCAGAGAAACAACAACGGTCCGCATCCAGTGCAGGCGAACCACCTGCAAATGACCCCTGTAGTGGGGAGGGCAGAGCTCCAGGGCTCAGAGGGTTCCTGGGAAGGGCAAGTCCTGCTTTTCCTCTATTTTTCCATTCTGCAAATTCATTGGCAAGAAGATACTGCCTGGTCCTCCTGAGAAATTGGGTTTGGGCTAGAAAAAGCAGTTCATGCCTTGTTTAGTTTTGCTTTAAAAAAGGAAGGGATCATTCATGAAGAATATGTGGATCCCAGTTTTTTTGCCAGGACAGCCTGGTTTGGGACCTGTGTTGGTCCAAAGGTTTTAAGCTGACACTGGAATGTTTTTACCCCACTTTACAGAGGATAAAATTGCTGCATGAGGACATTCGTGCCAGTGTTTTCAAACATATTCTGAGCTTAGATGTCCAACTTGGAGAATCACAGAATCACTGAGGTTGGAAGAGACCTCCAAGGTTGTCAAGCCCAACCTTCAGCTGAACCCCCCATGCCCACTAAACCACACTGGGAAACAGCATGTACACTTGTTTTTCCAACATTTCCAGGAGAGGTTCTTCAGGCAGTTTGAGACCAGCTTTTCAGGGAGGTTGTTTCCCAGGAAAATGATGAAAAACACAAGCCCAAATCAGGTTTTGGGTTTCAGATGCCAACAGGGAGTGGAACACTTCTACTCGGGGCTGTGGCTGAATGCAAAGCACGTCTGTGGGGAAGGAGTAAGTGCAGAGTGGCGCAGCAAGAGAGAACCTGCATCTACCACGCTGTCCTGGCCCTGCCAGACTCCACACCCTTCGCTCAGAGTCGTTCTGGGAAGAGATGGTTCCAGAACCACAGATATTCCCCATCAAAGGGTGTCTGTGGCAATCACACACCCGCCCAGCTCCTCCATGGGATTCAGCTGCTGCTGTCACAACTGAATGGACTGAACAGATCATTCGGTGAGAAAAGAATTCTTTACCACCTTTAATTGTGAACAATTTCTTATTCATACACATTCATTTCCTAACACTTTCCTTTCCCACGCCCTTTGCATTTTAATGCATTTCCAGTTAGGCAAACAAGTAGATGGAGTTTATTTCTGTCTGTAATACACACTTTCCTTTTCTATTTTTCCTTTTACTTGTGGGAAGAGGCAGAAAAGGATGAAATTTTATTTATTTTTTTTTTTAATGCACTGCAGCATTTACACAGTTTTTCTAAACAGAGATTTGGGGAGATTTTTTTTCACCCTTTTCCCAGCTTCTTAAGGTTTTTCTATACCTCAAGTAGCCAAAGCAGTTCAAGTTAATACTTAATGCACCACACTTTAAGAGATAGGCATTTCTTGCAGTCAGGTCTCAATTAAGAGATAAAAGACAAAAAGTGCAAAGCACTTGATAAAGCTCAGAATACAAGGACCAGCATGGAAGTGCTTGAAGCTGTCCATAGCGATAACTGGATAGCCAGCTGGAATCTTCTTGAAATGAAGTGGGTGCTCTAACTTATCAAATTCCACATATGGGGAAATTATTGGTGCCCACAGGGGTGATTAACACGAACTCAGTGGGTCAGAAACAAGCTGGGATAAAGGTGAGGACTATATCTGACTATCAACACCAAATGGAGCCATTTAGAGGGAGATAGCGGCGGGGTTTTCGCCTCTCTGTATCTCCAGCGGTGCAGGTTGTCAGGGGAGAGGCACAGGGGAAGCTGCATATCCAGAGTGTGCTGGATAATGTGCAAATTGCAGTGCACATTAAAATGTAATCTATTTTAATAAGTCATATTAAGATTACATTTTAGATAATTGTGTGTTTATCTTATACAACAAATATTTGCCCTGCTGTATATAGTCCCTGTCACTCTCCCGCTCTCTCTTTAAATTCCAAGTGGCAGCACCAAAAGAGAGAGCAACATTTCACTGAGAGAAGGAAACCATCAGCTGGAGCTCAGGTGAGCCAGCCTGGGAGGTGAGGAGGGGCTGCTGAGTCCCAGTGATCCTGTCAAGGGCAGTGTGAGCACGGAGCCGAGGTTCCCTCCAGCCCTGTGACCCTGGGGCTATGCTGGGCTCACTGAGCTTGGCCAAGGGTTTGGGCTCCAAGCCAGGTGTGACTGGCACTGATAATCACCGAGAGGGTTTCCTGCCCTGGTTTTGGGGCTGATGGGGCCATTCAGGTGTGTCCCTGGTGGTTCCCATGGGGAGGAGAGTCCCATGTCCCCCTCGCACAGGCAGTGCTGGGCTGCAGCTCCCTCACTGTAGGTTACGGACGGGAGATCTCTATAAGCAGATCTTGGTACAAATAGTTTATTGCAAAGGGCGTGGGTATAGGGGCACTGCTCAGAGCTGCCAGATTCAGCTCGGAGCAGGCCCAAGAGAGCAAGAGAGTAAGCGGGTAAGAGAGAGAGAGAGAGAGTGTAAGAGCAAAGAGAGTGAAGAAGAAGTAGTAAGAGAGGAGTGGAATGGAATGGAATAGAATAGAATAGACTGGTGAAGTCCTGGTTACAATACAATAAATCATCTTCTGTACTGAATATTCTAATTGTCACTAACCAATCTAATACAAGATACAAATCCTATAGCATTTACATACAGCCTATAAGAGTTCTTATATTACCATAGAGTGTTACATCTTAACTTCTAAAAACTACTCTTTGGACCCCTTCTGCTGAGCTAGTAGGGTCTGCTCTGACCCTTGGACCTGTTTGCAAGCAGAGGGTATTGTTCCATCAAGAGGGGATTACCTTCAGTCGGCCATACCATTGTTTTCCAGTTGTTCAGTAACTAAGACTTGGTATTTCAAAAGTGGCTTTCATTTCAATGTCGCCTGTAGTTTTCATATTCCCAAAATCTTTTGTCAGGCAATCATATTTATAAGACTTTCCTGTTTCATCTTCCCCAACACCTCACCAGCAGCGCCTGGCACCATCCTGCTCCTCCCCGTGCTGCCCCTTGCACTCCTACAAAATCCATGCAGTGAATGCACTCTCTGCCCTCAAACCCCTCCTTGCAGGTCCCTCTGCCACGATTCCCACAGGACAATTGGCCGTGGGGCAGCAGCTGCTGTGCTGAGACTGCCACTGCTCCAGGGCTCAGTGGCCTCTCTGGGCTCTTCCCTTCCCCTGCTCCATCCCCAGGTTGGGCTGATGGGTTTTGGGGGTCCCTGCTCTGTGCTGTAGAGTTTGTGCAGCCCCCAGGCAGCAGCGCTGTCACTGCCACTGCTGAAAGGAAAACACAGAAGACAGAGCTCTTGTTACCAGGCTTCTGAGGCCTGGACTGGGATGGTGTTTGAGGCTTCATTGTGAAATTATTGGAGTGCAGGCCTGGAACAGAATTGTTTTGTGCCCGTTTAAGGCATTCTGGGTTTACTCATCACTCCTATTTCTGTGTGGTTGCTGTTGCTCGCTGTGTTTTTGTTTCCTGAGAGCTGTGAAGCTGTTGGAGGCATTCCTGAGCTGTATTAGGGAGCCAGGAGCTGGTTTGGAGCTGACACCTCAGTGTCTCCAGGGGGCTGGGGACGATGCAGGTGCCACAGCTGAGCCATGGCCGGGCACTCTTTCAAACCAGTGTTACTCCCATGGTTCAGATCCTTAATACACATTCAAATAACAGCATTTGCTTTTTCGTTTTGGTCAGCAGAAGCTGAGTATTCCGATAAAAAGATCCCTGGGTATTCTGGAGTGTTCAGCTGCTTGTTTCTCCTTACTAGAGAGTCCCACATCCCAGGTTCCCAGGGCAGCTGAGGGGGGCAGGCACCTCAGTTTTGTGCACACACTACACAAGCTGTTTATTCAGCCCCAGAGCCCATCTCCCTTATTTGCTTATTCCATGAGCAATTTTTGTTCATTTCTGATAGATTTTCCCCTACTTTCTCAAGTACACTGCAATTTCCAGCCCAGTATTTGCTCAGCTGACAGCACTGTAATCGATGGCTGAAAATAAGGCTAAATCTCGGCATTTCTGTTAAAAGAAAGTGTTTGGGAACAATCAGATGAACAATGGTGTCGGCAATAAAACTTTGAGTGAAATTGGACTGGCATGGGCTGACCCTGGCTCTAATCTTTGTTCTTGCCATGGGACTGAATGTCAAGAGGTGAGTCCCGGTGACATCCCTGAGCCTGCAGGATTGAGGGCACCGAGCACCTCCCTCCCTGGCCACAAACAAACTAACAACTTCAAATGCCTCTTAACCTTCATCTCCATGAGCTTCAAAGGATCAGCATGAGATGCATCTTCATCCCTCATCGCAGCAGAAATCCAAGGACAATGTGATCAGTGGGCTCAGGGGCTGTGCCTCCCCTCCTGCAAATGTCTTCTTTTATTCCCCTTCCCTTGAAAAGGAAGGAGAGGGGAAAGCAGGGAGTATTTTGGTGCAGACCCTTATTTCCTGCAAGTATTTATACCTCTGATAAGGAAGATACAAATTAGGCATGGGAAAAGTGTCTGGGGAGACTAAGATCTCACCTGGAACATTTTAAAATGTTTATTTCATTTATTGCTTATAATCAATAAGGGAGCATTTTGATACCCAGCAAACCTTTCCTCTTCTTGTATTTTTCTTCATTTTCCTTTGGTATTTTCTCTTTTTGCTGTGAAAACTGCCCATAAATGCCCACTGTTGAAGCAGAGGCAGGTGTGAATAATTCAGCATTTCTGAGTCAGGACGTTCGGAGGGTGAGGTGACCACCTGACACGTGTGTGCTTGATTTCTTCCCATTAACGCTACATCATTAACTCTGTTCCCCTATTAAAGGGAGAAGCTGCAATTTGCTGGTGGTGGTGAGGAGGCTGAGGACCAGTTCAGAGTTAACCTGGAGCAGGGCAGAGGCCTGGTGCCCGCTGCTACCTGGGATGAGGTGAGGCTGGTGGGAAGTGCAGTTGTCCCAGGACTATGTTTTAGGGGCTGTTTAATATTCCATGGAGGTGTTCCTGTTGCTTGGGCTGGTGCCTGGGGAAATACCATCCACTCCCTGGAAAAAAATAGAGGAAACGTCTCCAGCAGCGTGTTCTACTCCAAGCAAAGTAAACTGTGAGTAAGGTTAATCAAAGTTGTGTCTTGCTAAAAGGAACTCGAAAGCTTAATTGTGCTCCTTGCATATGTGGCCAGGGGCTGCAGAAATCCAGGAACAGTCAGGGATGTTGCAGGTGTTGGAAGTCATTGTGCTCGTTGCTGGTTGGTTTTACCCAGTGGATTCAGTTTCCAGCTGCTCAGTGGTACTTGGAGTCAGGGAATTCTGGAATGGTTGGGTTGGGAGGGACCTCAAAGCCTATCCAGTGCCACCCCTGCTACAGGCAGGGACACCTCCCACTGTCCCAGGGTGGTCCAAGCCTGTCCAGCCTGGCCTTGGGCACTGCCAGGGATCCAGGGGCAGCCCCAGCTGCTCTGGGCACCCTGTGCCAGGGCCTGCCCACCCTCACTGTGTAACAACATCTTCCTTGTCTGTTTGGGATCAGCACTGCCCTATTTCTGACCCCACTAGTGAGACAAAAGAAGGGCACAAGGGGTAGAAGCAGCCTCAGGAATGTGGGAGCTCTGGCATTCGTTACCCTGAGGTGAGTTGCCACTTGTGATCCAGATTTGGGATCTGCGTTATTCCAGGCTGCGTTCAGAGATCATCCCAGGCTGGGCATGGCTCTGTTTCAGCTTTGATTTCTCAGGTCAGCAGGTATTGCTGAAATCACTGAAAACAGGCACAAGGAAAATCCCTGGAAAGTGGGAGAAATGGCTGTTTATCAACCACCAGTTTTCCCAGGCAAAGGAAAGCTGTACCCTGTTGCACTGCCTTAATTACCTTCATTATTTCAAGCAGTGTGGACTGGCACTCCCGCACCACAGCTGATCTGACATCCTGCACAGGTTTGGCTTTTCCTTTTGGAGGCCCAGGGCAGGGAGACTCTTCGTTCCAGGCCTGTTTGATAGCCTGCCACAACCTGAGCTGAGCAGGTGGCAGGGTGAAGTATAAAAGCCTCCCTAAACAAAGAATTTTTATTTCCTGGCCTGTGCCTGCAGGGGAGGAATTCTGAAAGCAAAGCAGGAACCTGACAGCCAAAGAGCATCCTGAATTTTTAGATGAACAGTTTGATTGTTCTTCTATAAAGCTATGCAGATTAATGACAATTTACAAATAAAAGAGGGGTTTGTGATCATTGGACACTGAAAAAACCAGCAAATTACAAAACGGGCCATTATTCCTTGAGAAATTGGTTTCTGAGCTGCCTGGATAAACTGTCTGTCCGCTTGACTCCAGCCAGGGAGCTGTGAGCAGCACAGGCGGCCACAGCCTGGTTTTCCTGGGATTTCCCTTGGACAGATGACAGCGTGGGCGGCTTTGGGGGGACTCCCCGCTGGTGGCTCCGGTGCCACGGTCCCAGAGCTTTGCTGCCCCCCTGTCCAACCACCAAACCCCAACCCAGCAGCCCCATGGCCTCTGCTGTGAGCCCAGAGCACCTGAGCAATAAACACCCCTCGCCCTGCTGGAATTAATGAAGTTAGTTTGAGCCTCAATGCCACTTATTTGCTTCCCTGTTTTCATAGGTGATTTCACTAAGCAGCAGCACTTGCTAATCCCACATTCACATAGATAGAAGGTCAAAGTTGGTCAGTGAGCCAAGAAATACCATATCAGGGTTTCTTTCCTCTCCAATTGAAAGAGGTATAAATTGTGGAATTAGTGTATTGATTGAAGGCTACAACTTCAAGCAATCAGTTTTTCTGGCTTGACAAGATTATTTTATCCTACTTTTCTTTTATTATTATGTGTTGTATTTGAGTCATCCTTCAGGCAGATGAAGTGACAGCTTGATTTAACTCAATAAAATCCAGCAGTTAGGAAACCTACTGAGCCGAACAAAAGCTGAGGGCGGCTGCGAGGGAAGGGGCTCCATGGTGTAAGCAAGCAGAGCGTGCTGGAAGGAGACAACATTAACGGGAATTAGGCTCTAATCAATGCATTTCTATGGAAACTTGGGACAAATCTGTAAGGCCTTCGTGCTGGGCCAGCAAACGAGTAATTCTGGCTTTCCTATGGGCAAGGGAAAATAAAATCTCAGCCGCGGAGTCCTGAAAGCGATGGTTTCATTGGAGCTGTGGTGTAACTGCAGAAAGTTGGATTTTGTTGCTTTTCTGATAGGTTTGAAGGGAAATGCTTAAGCAGGGGGTTGTAATTATGTGGTAATTAAAATAGTAATAAAGTAAGTAAAAATTATAATAAGTCCTTGGACAGGAGGTCCTTGCTTCGGTATGGAGCAGTAAACAGAAATACTAAAATGAATATTTTTGTCTTCACAAGAGTTTTCTCTCGTGATCCTGCCTGAGTTGTGTGTGGAGTAAACAGCCCAGAAAAAGGATGGTGTAAGGCAGCTCCTCTTCCTCCTGCAGTTTGCCAGAGGTCCTGGTGCAACCAGCACTGAGAATGTTCTTGAACTGAGGCCCAAATAAATGACCCCATTTTCCCTTTGTCTACAGGGGCAGTAGGTTCAGGGCTGTGCAGTGAGATTGGGATTGGGGCTTGTTGCAGGAAAGTGGGAACTTGCTGGAGTGGAGTGACCCATGTTGGCTCTTGGGGTGAGGAAGGAGGTGGCCAAGGAGCAGCAGAGAACATCAGCAGAGCCAGGGAACAGGCCTTGCCCCTGGACCCCAGCAGTGCAGTGGTATCTGCTCACTGGTACTGCTTCCTCAGCAGATGGCAATGGGAAAAAATGCATTATTGATGTGTGAAAAATGATCTCAGAGTGTTATTTATATCCCTGGAAGTGTCCCAGGCCAGGCTGGATGGGCTTTGGAGCAGCGTGGGATAGGAAGGGGCCCCTGCCCATGGCAGGGGTGGAACGGGATGGGCTTTAAGGTCCCTCCCAATCTAAGCCGTCCTGGGATTCTGAGATTCACTGTATTTTGATCATCATTTTATTTGGGTGATGAGTTCAAGATCCCAGTTATCCATGTTAATTGGCAAATGATCTCTTGCTAAGTTACCTTAAAGAGCCACTGGTTTGGCTGGCAGGTTCGGGCTGGTTTCTCTCCCACTTGGACTGTTTTTGCACACGTGTATCTGGAATGTTCACGGGTGTTAGGATCACTTTTAAAGTTGTGTTTCATAATATAGAAAATACATGTCAAATCCACTGCTTTAAGCAGCACTCCTGTGGCAAAGAACAACAGCTGTCCAACACCGAGGCAGTCTGTGTGACTCTCTGGAGTGAGGCCTGGATCCACGCTTTTCCTGCCGGCTCCATCTCAGTTCCCATCATTAATGTGATGTAAGAGCAGGAAAAGGACAGCTCCCACTTAAGGTCTCAGGTGAAAGCCCAGGCTGCTGCCCCATTATTTTAAAAACCATGGTTTGCAACTTTCAGGAGAGTTCAGACCATGCATTAACATTCACTAACTTGTGTGTAATTTCTCCCACCCTACATTTCTTTACCATTTAAAGTTGTTTTCATCTTCCCGTGGAACAGCATATATTGTCATGATCTCCCTAAACTGCAGTTTGGTAAATGACTTGTTTAAATTTAAGGAAAAGAGGTTGTTGATAAGTATAGTTTTCTAATACTCTTCCTCAGCTGTCATTTACTTTGACTAAATTTATTTAAACCACCTTAACCTTTCAGAGAAAGGCCAGGAGATGTTTAAAAGAATAATATGTGTCTGACATTTTGGTTTACCAAAAGGACACCATCATAATTCTGTAGTGCCTCTGTTAAAAATAAGCTAAGAAAAGAAAACTAAAATCTCTTTTTCTTTCTGCTTAATTTTGAAAGAATGGAAGTAAATTTGATTGATCGTTGCATTAGGAAGTGACCTGCAAAGGTGATCACCAATGCATTGATCTGTCACTGCACCAGGGTGTGCTGAGCAGCTGCCACGTGCAGGTGGCCTGTCCCTGTCTGAGGAACACCTGAGAGGTTTTAATCCAAACCTGGGGAATGGGTGTTCCTGGCACTGCCCATCCTCTGCCCTGGTGTGGCCCTGGCAGCTGGGCCACAGCGAAGGGCCTGAGGCACGGGCTGGGCAGGTAAGGTCACTCTGAGAACACTCGATGAGTTTTTGATGTGATTTCCTGATAAATTCCATTCTCCCATGCACGGTGCTGGTTTGTGTGACCTGGAGCAGTGGGAAGCAGTGGCTGGCTCAGCAGGGCAGTGGGGGACTCCAGGATGGAGCTTTGGAGCAGTTGGCTCCGCTCTGGCTTCCCTTGGGTTACAAATGCCCTCGACTGGGGCATGGAAACACAAATGCAGGCCAGATCTCCTGGCTGATTTTAGCCTGACCCTGTCCTGCTTTCAGAGATATTTCTGTTTCAACATGTCCAGGTCTTGGGAGTTTTTGGTCAAAACCCCTCTGTGTGTGAAGGCAGGGATTCTCTAGTTATCAGTGATTCCAGATTGCACAGCTCCTGCCACTCGAGTATTGTTCCCAGGCTGTGACCTGAGCTGTGCTCCACAGGCACAGCAGTGTTACAGGGGGAAGTTTTGCTGCCCTGTGAATTCGGGTTCAGAGGTATCTGGTAAATCAATAAATCACAGAATCCCAGACTGGTTTGGATTGGGAGGGACCTCAAAGCCCATCCAGTGCCACCCCTGCCATGGCAGGGACACCTCCCACTGTCCCAGGCTGCTCCCAGCCCCAATGTCCAGCCTGGCCTTGGGCACTGCCAGGGATCCAGGGGCAGCCACAGCTGCTCTGGGAATTCCAGCCCAGACCCTCCCCACCCTCCCGGGGAACAAATCCTTCCCAATATCCCATCCATCCCTGCCCTCTGGCACTGGGAAGCCATTCCCTGTGTCACATCCCTCCACCCCTTGTCCCCAGTCCCTCTCCAGCTCTCATAGATCACCATTTTATATTAAATAAGGGGATTAAAATAATCTTTAAAATGTATTAAGACATAAATTCAAAACTGAGGAAATCAAAGCCTCCAAACTCGATACCCAGACCAGAGTTACACTTTTGCCCTCCTGACCTTCCCCAAAGTTGTGCGAATTAAGGACAGTGTCAGCTGTGACTCTGCATGTCCCTGCTTTTTTCAGCTTGTGTCACAACCTCAGCAGTATTTAGATGAAATTTTCTTTTCTCTCTCTCTCTCTTTTTTTTTTTTTTTTTAATATTTAATATGCACATTCAGGTATTTGAGCAATAATTTCTGTTAGTAAAAGTGACATTTTGTAAAGTTCATTATTTTTTTACAGAGAAACTCTCAGGCAGTTTTAAAAATAGACTTTAAATAAGGGAATGGCATCTCCAGGCTGCAAGTCATCCCTACTATTTCCCATTTTAATTCCTGAATACCTCTGAGACACAACTTTGATAATACCTGGGTTATTTCACCTGACCTGGCTGCCCAACCTGCCCAGGTACACAGATCCCTGGATTTCAAAGAAATTTAAAATAATCGTTTGCTGTGTTTAGGGGACAGATTTGAAGAACCGTTAAATATGAGGAAATGTAAAACATTCCTGATTCTACCAAAACAGAGTATATTTAGCTTAGAAGTAAATGAATTAAACTTTGTTGATGTCACTGGAGCTGATCATATTTTTGATCACCTCAAACTGAATTTGGGTGCAAATGCTACATTAATACCAACTTGCCTTTATTAAGTAATTCTGTGTTTTAAATGCTTTTAGATGCAGGTTCTATTTTTAAAATGATTTGTGGATTTTAAGAATTATAAATGTCTTTGGCTGTGAGCTTTTCCCATCCTTCCGAGGGGTGTTTAAGGTGCCACGAGAGTGGATTTAGGGTTAGTGAATGATGCAGTTGTAAAGGTGGAAATTTTCTCAACAAACAGGGATTTCTGTCAGACACCACAGGAATACACCTGATGTTTTCCCTCTCTTTCCCAGTTCTGTATCAGGAATCCAATATTTTTTTATCTAGAGGAGATAATTTAATTTATTTTCTCCATTTTTTTAATGGGCCACGACAACTCCTGGAAACCATTGTAATTTTTCCTGATACAACTATTTTTATGCAAGAACATCATATTCATGTACTGCTTGGCATTCAGAAATGCTGCTGAAAATCAAGCAAATTCTTGCTTAAAGCCATATTTCTGGGAGTAACAGCTTCAGTTCAGTCTTTCTGTGGCTCTTGGTAATTCCTGAGGAAGCTGCAAGTTAATGAATATACATTCTCCAAGTTGTTCCCGTATCAAGGAGTGCCCAAGGCAGGATTTCACACTCTGCTGGTACTTTCTGTTCGAGTCCCCGAGCACCAATTCTAAAAGTACCACATTAATTAATGCCCTGTAACGTTGTTGTGACAATAAATATCCTACTTTTGAGAGAAAAGCCCCACAAAACCACGTGGAGGATGAATATGAATTAACTTTAAAACCTACATACTACAAAGAAAAGTCGCATGCTGCAGAGGTGAAATGCCTGACAGAGGCAGGATTTTTCAGGAGAGCTGAGTGAAATGTCTGAGATTTGGATGAAATCTTAGACTGGTTTTCTTCAGCCTTCAAAACTTTGTCTTTTGATTTCTTTTTATGAATAATTAGTTGAAATTTGTGTATGTATAATATTTTAGATTCCGTATAGAAGCACAGAGTGATATTTCTGTTTATCCTAGAGGGACATATTGGATTCACTACTGTTTGTGAGGCCCCATTTCCCAGTAACAGAACAGCCTCAAACACCCTTCCTTGTAGTTATGACCATCCACAACAGGAATTTTTTAAGAAATATAAAGGCAATGGAAGGAGTTTGAGCGTGGCTGTGTCACAATGGCTCGTTCTTCAAAGGGACCTCGAGGACAGAATTCACCTGATTCCAGGGACAGTTAATGTGCCGTTTCTCCCACATGTGTCAGCAGAGTGTAAAGATTGCTGTATTTGAGGTCAGGAGTGGCCAGGCCATTCCTCAGAGAGGGACCCAGGCCACGTTATCCTGCTAAGACAGGTTCTGCAGTTTTGCTTCATCTGGAAAGAGAATCCCAGGATCACTGGGGTTGGAAAAACCCTCCGAGGCCATGGAGTCCAAGCTGTGCCTGATCCCCACCTTGTCTCCAGCCCAGAGCACTGAGTGCCACGTCCTGGTGTTCCCTGGACACCTCCAGGGGTGGGGACTCCACCACAGGTTCTGAACCCTATCTCTGTGGTAAGAAAACAGAAGAAAATTATGCATTGTCTGGGAGACTTTGCAGGCCGTGTGAGGGAGGTGTTTGCAGCAGCTCTGCGAGTGAGGTATTGGAAAGCCTCTGTAGAAAATGAAAGGCTGGTTTGGAGAGCATCAGCACTCCTAAATCATTCCTTCACCAGGAGAACTCGCCTTGGCTGAGTCCTACACCACAGATGCCACATCCCCTTCAGGAGGTGTTTCCAAAAGCTGGGGAGAGCAGCAGAGCGCTCTCAGGAGCTGGCTGAGGGCCAGCTCGGTGTTTGGGGTTCCACCTGGAGGAGCAGCAGCATCTCCCGTGCCCGGCTGGGGCAGAGGGTGGTGGTGCCTCCCCAGCCCCCAGGGGCTTTGCTGTGCTTTAGAGCTGTCCCCAGCTCCAAACGTGGCCCATTCCACAGCTCTGCCGAGCTCTGTCCTCGTGCTCAGGCTTCCCCAGGGTGGCATTTTGCCATCTTTGGTGGCATTTAAGCGGAGTCCTGGGTCAGCACTGTAAGAGCACACATCTTTAACAAAATGACTGAAAATGGTAACTGAGAATATTGGACTGGGAAGTAAGGAAGAGAGGGGGCCTGTTTGTCACACGCTGCCTGGCCACTGTCACCAGCTGAGTTTTGTAGTGTCTGAGCAGAGTATTAGGAGCCTTTTAAAGGGGCAGATCCCCCCTCAGCTGCGGCGATGCTCCATCAGGTGCCCGGTGTCACATCCCTTGTATGACAAGCATTTGATGTGACACTTATGCACGCAGGTTGCTCCAGAGATATTTTTATAGGTCAGACTAAATATCACACATCCAAGCCTTCAGTCAGGTGCTGGAGCCGGCTGTGATTGCAGCTAATGGCCTTGGAAGTTGCTATGGTTCCTGGTAAACAGCATCCCGGGGCTCCTGCTGCAGGGAAGGGGCAGGGAGCAGCAGAGACAGGGAGTGAGCGGCTGCCAGCCCCTGCTCGGGTTTGTGTGGTCAATCAGCTGGTCCAGCTGGCCCCGATTTCTGTTTCATCCTCCCTGTGGGAGCTCACCTGTGTCCAGCTGCCCCATGGTTGTACAGTCCTCCTCCTCCTCCACAAACCTTCCAGGGCCCGCATTCCCAGAGATCCTGGTCCCCAGCCAGGAGCTTTGGGGAATGATGGAAAAGGGGGATCCAGTGGTGAAACCAAGGAGGACATGAGCACCCCTGGAATTGCCTGCATGCTCCGTAAGGATGAGGCAGGGACAAGCATGCAGCAATGCCAGTCCTCATCCCAGCCTGCTGGCTTTGCCTGTGTGTCCCAGGGATTTGGGAGGCCCAGAGGTGCCTCTGATGTGCTGGGTGCACGGTGGGCCCTGCATGCAGTGACGTGTGTCCTGCAGAGCCCAGCCACTTCCCCTTCCAGCTCCCATCCCAAAGCCATGTCCTGAAACAAAGGAATGGGAAATTATTTGAAAGCTAGGATGAAGAGAGTTTGAATTATAAAAAGTTAGTTGTTTTTTGTAGATAAAAAATACTAAAAGCTTTTCCTAAGGACAGTGATAGTTGGTGTTTGGAAAGGTTCTGCATAACAAAATGGGACAGTTTTAAATTTCATTTTAATCCTCTCCAAGGTCTATTCTGGCTGATAATTTACCCTGTGTGATTCCCTGATGTTTTTCTGTTGTGTTTTGGGTGACTCTCGGAGGAGGGGCAGGGCAGGTTGGAACACCGGGAGCAGAGCTCCTGCTTTGTCTGCTCCTCTCCTCCCTTCCACAGGCTCGGGAGGAATTGACCCCCAAAACCCTGATGAGCTCCGTTTCCCACCACCCTGCCCGTCACATTTAAACAGCCACTGCTCAACCCGGGCTCCAGAGAAGGAGCTGCAGCTTCAGACACAGATCCCTGCCCAGCGATGTTCCTTTCTGCATCCCAGTCACGCCAAGCAGGGTCTGTGTTTGCTTCCCTGGGTTATTCCCGTGTGCTGGGGTGGTTTTTATCTGCAGCCGGCGCCGCAGGGGCTCCATCACAACGTGGAACAGCTCCGGCCAGACCCCTGAAATGCCTCTCACACAAACACAGAAAGAGGCTCCGTGCAGCAATTATTGAAGTGGCACACAGGTTTCACTGATTTGAGCGGCGCTCAAGTGCTGGAGGATTTTCCTTCGTTAAGATAAACAATGGAACTAATTGGAACGCCACAAAAAGCAGCTGTTAAGTGATGAGAGTGTTGGGAACTCTTCCCTGCTCCAGGTGACCAGAGGAGGCTGGAGATGGGGTGGGGGGAACACCTCCTGTGCTCAGGTGAATTTTAATGTACCCTTGAATTTAGGGGAAAAAAAAAGTAATTTACTGAATTGTAGAAGTTTGAAACCTGCAAGGGGATGACAATCCATGGATTAAAAATGTAAACAAAGGAGGATGAAGGGACCCCGAGGGAGCATCATTTTAAAATGGAACAGTGAAGGGAAGAGAGAGTAGAAATTCATTTATTCCAATATTTATTGTGCCAGGCCCTCACTCACGGGTCAGGAAATCTTCCTGTCCAAAGCTACCATCAAATTAAGAGGCAAGAAAAGGGCTGGGTAGGAGGGGGAGCAGAAAGTGTTCCCAGGGATGTGTGTTGGAGGGAGGAACAGCCTTAGCCCTTGCTGGTGTTATTCTGAAAAGGTCCAGATTCACACAGGGCTGTATAAATACAACAATAACCTTCAAAATGTGGGGCATCGTTTGCTCACCCTTGGCTGCGGGGGAGAACCCAGTTTTGGAGGGGTTGAGAACTCCAGGACTGTTCTGTAGCAGGTTTAAGCACACATTGGCCATTTCGGGATTCGGGGACTGGGTCGGTGCAAAGTCCTTGGGGCTCCAGTCCAACCTAGAAACTGATGGGCAGCTCAGGATGCTTTTCCTGGGGTTGCCCATGATTGTTTGGGCAGGACTAACACCAGGTTTGGTTTTTTCCTGAGGAATATCCAGGAAAATGTTTAAAATGCCCTGGTTACCGTGCTGTCCCTCTCCCGGCAGTCTGGAGCCACCAGCTCAGCCTTCCCCAACATCCCCCAACAGCCTCTGCCACCTCCTCAGCACCGCTTGTGCTCTTAATATTGACTGTATCAAGCTGCTCTCATTGGCATTTTTAAGCTTAGGTGATTGATAGATTTTTCCTTAATTTCTTTAATTTGCGAATAATCCCCTGTTTTTATCTTTCGTTGGATGTGCTGTGAGGTATTTATTGGTACACAGAAGGATTTCCCTTCGAGTTCAGTCCCTCTTTTGACAGGCACTGCCTGCTCACCAGTGCTCCCAGTTTGCAGTGACCCCTGCTGCCCTCAGGCCTTTCCTGGCTGGGAGGCAGGGACTGGGAGCTGGGTCCTGTCCTCCCTCCCGCTGCTCGGGAGCCCTTCCCTCGCAGCAGACCTCCCAGTGAACGGAGTCCAGACTGGCTGTCAGCGGGGACTGACGGCAGATTTACCCTGAATTGTTTGAACACCGCTCAGGAGAGGAGGCGGCTGTCTCCAGACTCGCTGTCTATGCCTTTTATCCACTTCTGACATAATTTATTGGAAATGAGAGGAATTGTTTCAGAACAAGCGTCTCTGACAGCTTGGCAGATTGATAGAGAGGTTTTCTGATTCTGTCTCTTTTTTTCTCTCTTGCTCCCAATGATGCCTCCCTGCCCTTGCCAGTCTCTCCCGCAGCAGTGGTGTCGTGGATGAGGTGCTCAGACAGCTGGTCCTGCATGGCCATTGCAGGGTTTATTTCATTTACTCGGGGCTGGCTCCTGCCTGTTTATCCTCCTAGCAGATCCCGAAGCTTTTTAGTAGAGCACTCCCCCAGTATGGATTTTATTTAGCCTAGGAAGGACCCCCGCAGGTCTCCTGCCAGGCCATGGGTGCTGAGCTGAGACCTGGGCACTCTGGGGCGTTTGAGATCCAGTCCTGCAACAGGGAATGAGGCAGAATTCCCACTGTCTTTCCTGAGTAAATGCTGTGTTCCTGCTCCCCAGCTCCCAGGGTATGCTTTGGCTTGAAGGAAATCCTGCACTTTGCCCCAGTGAAATTGCAAAAACGGAACTAAGGATTTTTCTGCTTTGCTTGTTGATGTTCACTGAAATAGTGTTGGGGCTGTGGGCTCAGTGTGGAATATTCCCCCAAAAGCGCAGTGCAGGATATGGTTGTCATCCAAACAACATCCCAGGAGCACAGCTATGGATAAAGACACCTTGAAGAATTTTACCCAATTAGTCATTTTTAAAAGACTTTCATCCTTTGTTCAGAGATAAAAAAAATGAATTAGGTTTCTCAAAGAATCCCCTGTAAATAGCAGGATTTCTGCTTAGCAAACACGCATCTTCCAGCCTCTCGCTCCTGTCCCTGCCTTATCTCCAGCCTGATGCCCTGAATCACGAGCTCCACTGCTGGTAACAGTTCCCTGCCATTCATCAGTACAAATACTGCGGGCTCTGGTGAAAGGCAATGGACTTAGTCCCTCCTGTCCTTACGACTCACCTGATGAGGTGACTGATGGCAAAATGGATCAGAGTCAGGATCTATTTGTGCTCAGGAAAACAGGGCTTAAACTGGGTTATTTACATTGTTGTTGCTGCCACTCCCCACCCCCACCAGTAACACTTTGAGTTCAGATCTTGATTTTTCTGCAAAACGTCTCAATTCCATCCCCTAGTCCTGGGGTGGAAGTGTGGGTGTCCAGAGCAGCACAGGGATGGGATTTAAGGTCCCTTCCAACCCAAACCAGTCTGGGATCCCATGATTGTGACAAATCATGGCAACGGTGTCTTTACAGGACAGGAGCAAAGCAGAAGAGGTTGTGGTGAGGAATGTCATAACTTTAGGAATATTTGCCAAAAGAAAAGTGGCCAGAAAGAACTGAAAAATGTTGCTGTTCAGTGTGTGCACTTGTGATGATATTGCTCCATCCCAGCTTATGGAACTTTCTGTTCCTATTTTAACTGGCAGTTTCTGAGTGAGAGCAGCAAACAATGGAAAATGTAGGATCTGAATTGCTGCCCTGACAAGGGTGGTTCAGAGGCAGGGCAGGACTGGCCGATATCCCTGTGGGATCCACTGAATTCCTCCCCCAAGGGGTGCCTGAGGTTTGACTCCTTGTTCCACCCCCCCACACACAACCCCTTTTCCTTCCCCATAAAGTCACTTTCAGGGCTGTGCCTGGTGGAATTTGGAGGTGTTTATTATTCTCCTCCCCAGCTCTCTCCAGATGTTTAGCTACAGGGTAGCTCTGCTGCACAGCCCCGTGCAACTGCTGGGGAGAAGGAAATGCAGCATCTGTGCCTTGTCTGGGGAGCCAGAATTTCAGTCCCTGAAATGTGCCCCCAACTTGCAAGAAGCTTTTGCATTTCAGTTAAACTGACTTCAGAGAACACCTAAGATTTATTCCTGCCTTTCAAATTAACTTCCCCATCCTCAGCTGATGGAAATTGCTGAGCCTCTCCTGAGCAGAGCTCAGTTTGCATGGAAAGGGATGTGGATCAGGGCAGAGAAAGGGGTTTTGTATCAGCCCAGGTATGGCTTGGCCCCTGGAGTAGTTCAGTGGAAGTAAAACGTTTATTTACTTCACAGAAGAAAGTTTTCTGTTATTTATATTTTGTACATTCCCCCGCCCCCCCCCCCCCCCCCCCCCCCCCCCCCCCAGAATTATCATAAAATATATCTTGGTGAATTTCAGAGATTACCATGCTTTTAATATTTTAATTGGAAAAAAACATGTTATTAGAATCATAGGGGTTTTTAAATATGCTTATTTTTGTTAAGATGTCACTTTTGGTTAATACATTTATTTTTAGTCTAGCAGAGCAAAAGAGGAAGTCAGCAATCTTTCCCTGATAAAATGACGTTGGCACAAATACCTATCACAATCCCAGCTGCTCTCTGCACCCTCATCACACCTGTGATGTTTAGAGGAATCCCTGCCTCCCTACTCCTTCAAAAGCTCTGCTATCATTATTCACATATTTGGAAAAGGGGTTCTGATAAAAAGGAGCTGTGGTGCTGAATGCTCTCCAAACCTCTCCCAGAACATCTCCGATAAATTAAAGAGCCTGCTGTATAAATACCAGCTATGAAAGCAGATGATGGGGGACTACAGAACGCGGTGGATGATTCCTCATGCCATGGAGTGCTTTGGGGACATCCCCCTGTGGGAGCCTGGAGAGACTTCCCAGGAATATTGGGCTGGGATGGAGCAGGGGCTGAGCCTGGGAGATAACTCAGAGTCTCTTCCCTGCCCACCCTTGGGACAATCCTCTCCTCCCCAGCTGTGCTGGGCTCTCAGGGGACTCCCCTGCATCCCAAAGCCATCCCAACTAACATGTCCTTAAATCCTGGGAGAAACTCCTCGTGGATTCCTAAAATTGTGCCCCGCTTCTCAACATCTGCACAATCAGCACCTTTTCTTTGGCCTTTTCTCGGGCATCAGCAGCCCCTGAGCTGACCCATTCTAGGAATACAAAGCTCTTTTCCCTCCCCCTGCCCCGCTGGAGCCGCAGCAGGAGCTGGGAGCCCCTGTTTCCCTCCAAAGGCAAAGCAGCCCTTTCCAGCCTCTCCTAAATAGGTATCAATACCTGGCTTTTACAAACAAGAGGAATTAGACTTGGTAGCATTTTGCTATTTGAATGACCTACTCAGTGGAATTACAGCAGCAAACTAATCCTTTAGGAGAGATGGCTCTATCAATCTTGGGATTTTTCTAATGCGGAAGCTACTCAATTGCATCTCAGAAATCAGGGAGGTAATTACTCATGCAGACAGCACAAAATGAAAAAAAAAAAAAAGGCAAGTTCTGCTGAGTATCCCTTTTAGGAGAAGCAGTGGAACAAGGAAAACAGCCTCTATAATCAGTCAAATTCTTCCACTAATTTTTCAGGTGTTGAAGGCTATAGTGAGGATACATGCCATGAAAGTTAACAAAGCAAAGTGGCTTTAATAGAGGGTTTTACAAGAGAAAAATGCCTCTTATTAGGCAAACCTACTATTTTAGATGTAGTTCCCCGTGTTACAACTTCATTGTTTAAAATAGACATGTTGGGAGATAAATGCATTCCCAGATGCCTTCGGAGGCGCTGGGCTGCGGTGACAGCTCCCAGCTGTCCCCTAATCAGCACCTCAGGGCAGGTGCTGGCCCTGCCTGACGAGTGTCAGCACCTGCAGGTGAGGTCAGGCAGGGACAGCCTCGGAGCAGCGCTCACAAGTGGTGCTGGGCTCATTTTCAATGCAAGGGACACTGCGGTGACAGAGGGGAAGCCTAAGGAGGAACAGAAACCCGTAAATAATGCTGAAAAGAAAGAGTGCTCTGGGTATTTGGGATTGCTTTGGGTCCTGTCTATAGATTATTAGCTTTGAACTACTATTGCCAAGCTGGACAGCTCCTCCTGCTGCAGAGGTTGGGATAAGGGGGGGATGGCTCTGTTTATTGAGAAACTTCTTACCCAGGGAAACTTTTCCATGCAACCTCTGACACAAACCTCAGTAAATTGGGGAGTCAGGTAGGAATCCTCCAACATGACCCCAAAAGCCAGAAAAATACTGAGATTTCTCTCTCTCTTGTGCTCTGATGTGGCTTTGGGCTCCTCCACCCAGGGTAAGTCTTGGGCTGTACTTTCCCACAGGTATCAGGGACTTTGGGATGCTGAAGGGAAATCATAAAATCGTGGAATGGTTTGGATTGGGAAAGCCCTGTAAGACCTTGAGTCCTACCCAGCACTGCCAAGGTCACCAGTAACCTGTGTCCCCAAGTGCCACAGGTCCTTTAAATCCCTCCAGGGATTTTAAACCCCCCCTGCCCTGTGCCAGGGCTTGCAGCTCTTCCTGAGTCTTGCAGGACTGAAGAATCGACTGCCCCAGCCTTCTCCACGTCCTTTGTCCCCTGCCACACTCAGCAGCACATTTTCCTTGGTCTTCCTCTGGGTATAGATAAAAACACGTCAGGACCGGCACACGGAGCTGTTCCCCAAGTCCCGGTGCTGAGCCTTCCTGGCAAAGTGCAAAATGTGCTTTTCATGTGAGCGCCGTCCCTTTAAACACCCATAAAGGATCAAGCAAATCCTAGGAGAGCATTCCTGTATCAAACCAGGGGGGTGGCCACGGCCTCCTGCTGGTGTCAGCGCGGGCCTGCAGACACAGGTGAGAGTGTCCTTCAACACCTCATCAGGTGAGAAGTGTTTGTTACTTCTTGGTTCACTTCCGAGGCTCCAGAGGGAAGAGGGAGGCAGCAGGGCTGCTCTCACCGGTGCCGTCAGTCAGATCAAAAATCCAAGGGATGGTTTGGAATGAAGGTGAGGGTCTCTCAGACGCGCCAGAGCAGGGGTGGAGGGATGCTCTGTGCCCAGCCCGAGAATTCCTACTGCGCTCTGCCGGGCTCGGGCAGCCCAGCCTGTTCCCCCTCACGTGGGGCCTCCTTTGGAACGATGATATTTGGAGATTACTGATTAAGCAGAAATAAAGAACAGTGAGTGCCTCAGTTCTCAAAGATTTCTTGACTTCAGCAGAGTTATGGTAACTTACCCTGCTCCAAATCCAGCTGGGAGAGAGAGCAGCAGTGCACACGAATTCCTGGAACTGCTCCGTGTCTGAGTCACTCCATCCATGCTGGGGCCTGGAAACTCAGCTCTGTACCAGCAGGAATTTGGGAAGCTGTCCTGTCATGTACCAATTCCCTATCCTTTTTTCTTTTCCCTTAAAGCAAACCCAGAAATGACCTGGAGGTTCTCCATCCTGTGCTCTGTGTGTTCCTGGGACACGTGGGCTGATCTGGGCATTTTCCTGTCAGGGAATGGGTCAGGGCTCCATTATTCAATACCCAAAAAGCTCCTTGAGGTCTGTGGGTGAAAGAACCCACAGAAGTGCAAAGCCCTGCTTTGTTCGAGGTTTTGGGGACAGAAGTGGGAATGCTTGACCCAATGGCAAGAACGGCCTGGTGGGCTGGCCTGGCATTAGTGGGATCTGTGAACCCCAGTGTTTGTGGGGTATCCAGGATTTTTATCCATTTGTAGCATCCTTCTAAATGCTCAGACTGAGTGGACATTTGTCAATGCTTTGACAGAAGTAAAAGGTTTTTATTTTTAAATATTTTAAGGAAGTAACCCTTTTTTCCGGCTTTGTCAAACATTTACCAAGTTAGATGGAGCTATTCCTCTTCCAGCATTTACAGATCTCAGTGAATAATTGTCAGCACTCCTGTCTGCATGCTGGCAAAATAACGGTATTGTTTTATCTAATTGTGTATTTATCTGATAAAGACAATTAACAGAGAAGACACATCACCCCTCTCGAGGTGTACATTTATTTCTATGCAGACAGTATTTTATATGTTTATAAGAGTATGTGTATGTGCTGTTTGGGGTTTTATTAATAAGAGTTTACCATTTTTACAAGTTTAACTTGCATAAAATCACAGCTCTTCCTCCAAAGCCAATGCATTAATTGCTAGAAAAGAACAGGAAATATAAACAGCCTTTCAAGGGACTAATTTTCTAAAAGTCAGAATCTGCAAAGCTTATTTCTGATATCATGAGTGCAATGGAAATATTCACCAAGGTAAGAAACTCCCAATTCAGGGCTGAAATCTTGGCTGCTCGTTTTGGAGCAGTGAGAGATTCATGTCTTCATTATAATGACCTGCAGTACATTGAAAGGACTGCTTAGAGCCAAATTAATCTGTAACCCTGAGTTTAGTCACAATTCCAGCATGATGCCCAAGGAAAGGTGCAGAATGGATGAAGCTCAGACTGGTGTAACTTCCATACAGAAGTTTTCCCATTCCCAGCAGGTCACTACACTGTGCTCATCTTCAGCCTGGAATTAATTTTATTTTGTATTTTTCAAGCTCACAAAGCTGAAAATATTTCTTTTAGCCTTCCTGAGGGGGAATACACTTGCCAGAACCTTCCGTCACCTCCTGTCCCCAGGCAGGCCATGGGCACCCAGGTGTTTGCTGTTGGCCAGGAGCCTCCTCCTGCCTTTCCTGGCCACTGCAGCTGCTCCTCGAGGGCTGCGCTCTGAAAACCATCCCCAGGGCCAGAAACGTGAATGTCTGCTGCCAATCCTGCGAAGCTCCAAGGAAATGGCACAGGTGGGAAGGTTCCAGCACCACCAGGAGCCCGAAATGCGGCTGTGAGGGGTGAGGGTGCCCGGGAAGGCTGAGCTGCTGCTCCTCCTCTACCTTCCTGAGGCACCTTCCTGGGGAAGGCCTGTGGCTAAACCACCCTCATCCTGGGGCTTTAACAGAGGTGTGGGGGTGGCACTGCGGCCATGGGGCAGTGATGGCCTTGGCAGTGCTGAGGAAGGGCTGGACTCAAGGTCTGGGAGGGCTTTTCCACCCCACCCCATTGTGAGGTGAGCCAGGGCCCCGCTGCACACACAAAGTGTGCCCTCCTGTGTGGGCAGGCAATCACTGGGATTGATCTCAGCTGACCCTAATTGCCCCTCACAGGATCCTCTTGCTCTGAGCCACCCATCAAACCTTGTGTGCCCCAAATGGGGAGCACCTGTGCCCCAGAGCAGGTGGGGTTCAGCCCAGCGTCCCCTGCCCTGCAGGAGGCTGCAAATGCAGTTTGCAGGTGCCAGCAGCCCCAGTGCTTGCCAGGGGAGGCTGCAAGCACAGCTCTGGGGCTGAGCAACTGGAGCAGATCCACCAGGGACCTCTGCCCTCAGCTCACTCCTCCTTTAGCCTGGACATTGGTGAGACTTGTTCTCCTGGAGCAGGTATGTCTCACCCCTTCTTTGGTGTCAGAATTCAAACCAATCGAACAAATCGTCTTCTCTGAGCAGCTCCCTTATTTTTTTCCGTGACAATGTATTGATGAACATTTCCCACTTAGTTAATTTGCAGCAAAGAAAACCCAGCTGTCCTTCCCTCAGCCTGGCAGTCATTTAACAACCGTGGATCCCAGCAGAGTTACCATCAGTTTGTATTTGCTTTTCATATCCTTCCCCGTGTCCGTGACACACGGTGAGGCTCTTCGTGCCGATCCAATAACGTCTTTCCAGTTGCTTCTCCCCTAAAGAAAAGTTTTTATTTATGAGTGTGCCTCCCTCTCCCAGCTGCCCTTTAGCCAATGTCAATCCATTTTATGTTACATTTCTGTCCATTCCACTTCCTTTGCTTCCCCAGACCTCAATCTGTGCACAGAGACCTTAATCTCTGATGTGGAACTTTGTCAGGCGCTGTCTGGGAGCCCAGGCAGGAATCCCATGTCCTTCCCCACAGGCATGGCTGCGTGGGGATGCTGGGGTTTGCTTTCCAAAAGTTCCAAGGAAAACTGGAGCCAGGAGCCTCCTGCAGCCCCTCCAAGCAGCCCCGTTCTCTGTGGGGAGGTTCCTGCTCAGGCAAATCCCCCATTGCCTGGTGCACTGGGGCTGCACTGGGAATATGACATTTACTAACAAAACAGCTCAGCTCACATCGATTTTCAGGAGGAACACTCTGGTCCCCATATTTGACCAAGTGTGGAAGGGGTGGTTGTGATCATGCCTTAAATATGCAACAGAAAAACGACAGCAAAGGCTTGTGCCAGTCCAGGAGCTGTTTTCAGATGTGTTACCAGGCACCAAATCTGCTAAAAATATCGATTTTTAGCACTACCATTGGGTAACTATTTCATTTCATAATTCCCATTCCCCTTGGTCCACCTTCTTCCTCCCTCTCTGTAGCTTCCTAAGGAAACACAAAGATACAGATTTTATACAGAATGGATGGGGGGTCTTTGAGTGAGGGATACGTGCAGGGGGATTTGCTTCATAGTTTCCAGTGCTATTAAGTGCACACCAAGTGTTATTTCCTTGAAGTGTGTTTGCAGGGAAAAGTTAAATTGAGGGCAGGAAAAGTTGAGGATTGGTTGTATGTATTTTTTAAAAATATCAGATTTAATTTGTTTAGGAAGTAAATGTTATCTCATTTGTGAGGAGGAGCTCTTGATGTTTGTGGTACACTGTTAGTTCTGTCCCTGCTGAAGGCTTGGGAAGTCTCTTAATCGTGCTATAAATCAGTATTTATAAAATAGGTGATGTTTATCGCTTGGGGTAGGGGGGGAGGTTTGCAGCCTTTGCAGGGGAGGTGTCTTGGAAAGAAGGAGGATTTTGGTGCCTGCATTTTCTGGCCAGCAATTCCTGCTCCCTGACTCATCCGGGATTTAAAACAAATCACCCCAAAACAACATCTCGAAATAATGCAATAAAGGACCCCTTTTACTGGCACTGACTTCATCACACCCTGCTCCTTCCCACGTGCCCGGCCAAACAAAAGGGGAAACTGAGGAATGGCGCTTCCCGAGCCAGCCCCGAGGCTGGCAGAGGCCGTGCGCTGCCTTCCCCGTGACTCACCAGCTCTTCCTGCCCTCCTTCCCTCTCCAGCTCCCTTCTCTCCCAGCCCTCCAGGAGCTCCCCCCGGTGCCTCCCTCCGGCCGAGGTCCTGCCCATCCGCAGGGGATGGACTCAGCCCACGGAAATGTGTTCCACGGTGCCAGCGGAATGTCCCCTCTGCCCTCTGCTGTGAGCGCTGCCATTGTTCTGGCCCTTGCCCTGCTGCCCAGAGCTGCCTCTGCCCGTGGCAGAAGTGAGCAGGAGTTAGCAAGCTACGAGAAACCTCAGAGCTACAGTCTAAGCAGTACAGAATCGGGAAAATAGAAAAGTTAAAACCCAGGCATCACTGGGGACAAGGGACGGAGGGACAGGACACAGGGAGTGGCTTCCCACTGCCAGAGGGCAGGGATGGATGCGAGATTGGGATGAAATTCCTCCCTGTCAGGGTGGGGAGGCTCTCTTACCTTTTCATCATTAGCCAGCAGTCAGCCTTTTCTTGATGATTTTTTCCTATTTCATTAATTAAGCCAGGTTAGCCCCAATTTTTGTGCATTGCCTTCAGTAAATTCCACTGATACACTTTGTAATTTCCCCTGATGTAACTTTAATGCTGTGTCATCCCTAATAATACAATACAGAAGTTAGGTGATAGTTGATTAATATTCTGCAGATTAATAAGAATTCTCCTGCTTCCCTGAAGCTGTTGCCAGCACTGCTGATCCGAGCAGCCCGGTGCTCCTGTTTCAAACACACCTGCAGCCCCCGTTCATTTACAGACACCTGTTTTTCTGTCTAGCTTATGAACATACAGAGAGACTCTGGCTCTATTGAATCAAAATGCACTCAATCTTGGAAAACTTTAAAAAAGGTTTTTAATAGGTTTTGATTTAACTTGTGGCCACAGTGCATTAAAAAAATAGAATTTTTTAAAAGCAGCAGCGGGTGAAAAAAAGCCATTTTCATGCAGTATTTGCCTGTGCCGCTATTGCTCAGTTTGGATTTAATTCAAACGGAGCCCCAGCCTGTCTCTTCCCCCGTCCTCCTGTTTTATTAGAGAAGATGCTCGCCTACATTAGCCACTTATTAGATAAATACAGGAAAACTGCTTGTCATTTATGGGTTTATCCATTATCATCTCGCCCATCGGATAGAGTAGCCTGATTTCAAAGTGACAGCTGGTGCAACCTCTTCTTGATACATGCTAATCCAGTTTTTATTATGGAAAAATTGCCTATGCTTTCAGGGAGTGAAAGGCAGTTACCAGGCGTCGCTGCTGAGGGCGGGACCTTGTGATCTCTGCTCTAACAGCCTAAAAATGAACCATTATCTCCTGGGGAAACGGCGTCCGGGGAGAACCCGGCCAGGGACCACCGAGGCGTGGGCACGGCAGAGCGAGCAGCTCCTCTTGCTGCGCCTGTCCTGGGGGAATAAACCCCAGCCCTCCTGCAGCCACGCTGGGGGGTGAGGGGTGCGTTTGGGGGGCACAGGGCTGCTCCCCTGGCTGCATTTGGGGAGATCATGGCACTGGGAAGGTGCCTCCCACTCTGCCCTGTGTGGGATGGAAGGTTTGAGAGCTGAGGGGTTGGGTATCCCTGGTGCCTGGGGAGGATGTGGGGCAGAGCTGGTGCTTGGGGCCCTGCAGGTTCTCATTCCTGAACCTCCACGGGGATTAAGGCTGCACCTGGACAAGGACAGGGTTGGGATGGAGCAGGTAAAATTCCCAATAAATTCAGTACAAGCCTCAGAACCTGCTGGGGAAGGATGATGAGGGGACGAGCTTTAACATGGGAGATAACATTCCATGACACCAAAACCTGTTATCCCCAAATCCCTGGAACACTGAGCCCTTTCTCCCCAAAATCCCACCCAAGGCAGGGCAGCTGCTGCCTGTGCAGTGCAGAAGAGCAGCTCCTTGGAGCTGGCTCTCCTGGATGGCAGCTGGCAAGAGCAGTTGGCTGCTCCGTTGCTCCCCAAGTATTAATTTATCACTAAATTTATTAAAAGTCGCTAGATAACAGAATCTTGGTTAATTGAGAGAATAATAGATGTTCCAAGCCTTGATTTCTTGTCCCTTTGACTTTATCAGATCTCACTCCAATGTGCAGGTTCAACCTCTGATTTAAGTCAAACAGTCTGGTTTAAATTTTGAATTAGAAAAGAATTAGCACCGTGTCATCCAGGCTTGACTTGCTTTCTGAAGCTTAAACAAAAAGTTTTATCAAAGCAGGGAGTCTGTGGAGGTTAAGTGCCCCTGCATGTACAGACCCTTAAAGACACTTTTCTCAGAGGCACTGACAGGGAAGAAATGGAAAAAAGCCTCTCAAATGGAGCCATGTTAAAAAAAAAAAATTAAAAAAAGAGGAGGAAGACCAAAAAAAATTGCTTTTCATTATTCTTCTGACTCTGTACAAAATATTTGTTTTACTGTCAATATGCTCTGTGTGAACGCTCTGATTTTACTGAACTCGGCTGGGTTTGAGGCAAAGCAGCAGGAATTTGTGTGCATGGATGTCTGGCTGCAAGCAGCATTTTGAGACATTCAGCAGTAAAATTTGATATTGATTATGGAAGTAATGGTGAAGGAAATAGGGCAGCAGGGAGGAGCCTTGGTTTTGTCAGAGCTGGGCTGGTTAGTCCCCAAAAATTCAGGTATTTGTGTCCAGTGTGAAGTTGAGTTCTCCTCTCAGTGCAGCCCATCCTGGAGTTCAAACAATTCCTTTGGTGAGGGTTCCTGACCTTCCCACAACACCTGGAACCAGAATTTCCCAGGGTGCTGCATTACACCGTTGTTTTGGCGAGGTCACGTTAATTATTTCATAAAGAAACGAAGTGGCAGCCTCAGATCTGTTTGGGATGCTCAGCAGGGAGCTGCTTTAAGCTCCAAAGAGAAATGGGGGCTGTACATGGACTGTTTATGGGACCCAAATTCGCTGCTGCGGGTTTGGGGTATGAAGCAGCTCCTGCACAGAAGTTTGAGGTGGAGAACTCCCTCTGCTCCTCTCCCAGCCTGGTTCAGCTGCCAGGGTGACCATCAGCTCTAGGGAAAACCAGGTTGTGAACTTATGGAATATTTTACTGGGGGTCCCTGTGTTGGGAGGCTGCCTAGAGATGGATGTGATGATACTGAAACTGTTCCATGTTCCTCCAGATCATCTTGCTGACCGTGGTGAACGCGCAGAGGGTTTGGTCCTGGCTTTGGAAGTGGAAATGTTCTGTTCCCTACGCCTGTTCCTCACGCGTGTGACATATGTTCTTCTGTACTGTGGAACACAAAATCCTAAACCTTTAGGAAAGGGATGGGGAGGATTCTGTGGGCCCAGCCACGGCCCATGTCAGCACGGAGATGGGAACATTCCCACCACCATTCCCAGCTGGGGCTGTACCTGTATCACAGGCCCCAAATGTAGCACAGGCCCCAAATGAGATATAAATATAGATAAATAGGCACATGGTGGGCTACGGATGGCGTTTCATCCCCCATTCTGAATTTCCTGGGTTTCGTGGATTTAACTTATTTGAACACAGTTTTCTGTGATTTAATATAGAATTATTTTAGATCAGAAACTGGTAGGAAAAGAGCTGACACTCTTTTTGCTGCTGCCTCCCCCTCCCCACCCCCCTTTTTAAAGGAAAGAGCTTTATCTTAATTAAAGTTTAATTAAGGATCACGTTTGGCAGTACTTTTCACACCGATCTACACCAGCAGATTTTCTAAGGCTTAACTTTATCGTGCAGAAAATCCTCTTTTATTACTCCCAACCTGTTGTAAAAGCTGTTGGCACAGAGCGATGGCTGCTTCATTCAGTGGCCTTGTTTGCCGCTGGAAAATTCCCAAGTCTCTGGAGATAGCACCACTGTGGTTCAATTTAATATCTGTCCTATCACTACAAGACTCTAGCTCATTATTAATGATACTATTCATTAATTTCTTGTTGGGCTGATGTTGTTATTTATTAAAATATTAAAGAAAGCTCCCGAGACACATACATAATGAGGGACACCTCCATCTCGCTCCTGCACCGGCGCAGGGAATGGATTTCGTGGAGCTTTGCCCCCACCAGCAGCCTCTCCTCCCTCATTAGTCCTCCCGGCTCTGAGTGACACCGTAAATCCATTTTGTGCTCGGCCCAATCGGCGCCTCTTACAAATGGGGGGCTCTCTTTTTTAATGAGCCATTCCTATGCAAAATGAATTGACTGCTGTCTAACTCATCTAATCTGTCCCTATTTGGGGGAAGGACTAAATTGCCTATATTTATATAGGGAATAAATAAAAGCCGACAGATTTTTTCCCTTTCCGGTCTTACATTTGGAAAATTTCAACATCATAAATTCTGGGCTTTAAGGACCTGCCACCTTAGTTAACTAAAGCCCAGCGTGACATTTAGAGGCGTGATGGTTGTATTTAAAAGAGCCTCCACCAGCAGTTTGTGCCCCGCCTCGGCCGTGGGACGCCCTCCCTCCCGCGCCCAGGTATCGCCTCCAGAAATTCCGAGGGCTCTTGATGTATGGCTCACCCTTTTCAGCAGAGGATCTCAGACTTGCAGCACTCAGAGCCGCGGGAAGGAGCCGAGCACGGCCAAATAAATCAAATAAACTCGTAATTAATTTAGCAGTGATGTCACATGCCTGGGTTGGGTGTTGGAAGGGGGATCCGTGTTAAGGGTCTCTTTTGGCCGGCTGGGAAGGATGAAATCTGCATAACAATCGGGGTGGCATCTGAAGGTGAAGTTTTAATTTGTCCTATATGGTTGTTATTTTCGCCCCGTGCAAATAATGACGGTGCTGAAGAAATACCTCCCTGTTTTCCGAGGATTAGCCGGGCATAATTGCAGCCTGGTTTGATCCCTCTTTTAATAACGGCCCCTCTTAGCCACAGCCCCTCCAGCAGCTTTGTGTGGATCAAAGCTGCTCCCATTTGCACACACCTCCAGGCTTTGTGCTGGACACTTGGAGCCGTTTGTTTCTGAGAGGGAAAACCCCTTTCCTGGGCACTCAGAGCAGGAGCCCAGCACCCTGACAGCCCAAGCAGCCCTGGCTGCCGGGCACAGGGAATGGGGTGGCACAGGGACTGCTGCTGACCTGGCAGGGAACATTTCCTTACAAAATGAACTTCTGGAGGCTGTTCTTCCTTTCCTTCCTGAGACAAAATATGAGTTTCCTGAAGTGACCACTGCATTGCTTTAACAATATGTCTGTAAATTTAGAACCCCCCCTTATTTAAACAGAATCAAGTCCTTTTATTGTGTTTCTTGCTGACAGTCTGGCTCAGCCACATGGATTCTCCAATTACTTTCCCCAAAGTTGACACAGATTTAGTATAATTCAGATCCTGTTTGTTACCTCCTGGATGGCTTTGGCTGGCAGGGGTCTGTCACTGCCAGGTGAAGTTCTGGACATCCTGGCCCAGGGGTGCCGGGCTCAGCCTGCAGCCACTGTGTGGGGTGGGATATTCCCTCAGGAGGGCCACGGTGGAAGGGCTGTGTGGGGTGGGATATTCCCTCAGGAGGGCCATGGTGGAAGGGCTGTGGTCAGGGTGGGATATTCCCTCAGGAGGACCACGGTGGAAGGGCTGTGTGGGGTGGGATATTCCCTCAGGAGGACCATGGTGGAAGGGCTGTGTGGGGTGGGATATTCCCTCAGGAGGGCCATGGTGGAAGGGCTGTGGTCAGGGTGGGATATTCCCTCAGAAGGACCACGGTGGAAGGGCTGTGTGGGGTGGGATATTCCCTCAGGAGGACCATGGTGGAAGGGCTGTGTGGGGTGGGATATTCCCTCAGGAGGACCATGGTGGAAGGGCTGTGGTCAGGGTGGGATATTCCCTCAGGAGGGCCATGGTGGAAGGGCTGTGTGGGGTGGGATATTCCCTCAGGATGGCCATGGTGGAAGGGCTGTGGTCAGGGTGGGATATTCCCTCAGGAGGGCCATGGTGGAAGGGCTGTGGTCAGGGTGGGATATTCCCTCAGGAGGGCCATGGTGGAAGGGCTGTGGTCAGGGTGGTTTTGTGATCCCATGGGAGGGATTAAGGCCCAGGCTGTGTGATGGAGGATGCATTTCACCATCTGTTCAGCAGGAGCAGAGCTGGAGTGGGGCTGCCCATGGGAACGGACACCAATCCCAACCCCTCCCACACTGGCATGGGGGCTGCAGGTGGGACAGCAGCCAGAGGTGACCTGGCTGTCCCTGACACAGCTGTGGGTGCTCAGGTCTGGCCTGGGGTAATTAGCACTCATTTGTCTGAGTAGGGTTTGGCTGAAACTGTTCCAGTAGGGACAGGTGGGAATGGGGTGCCCAGAGCAGCTGTGGCTGCCCCTGGATCCCTGGCAGTGTCCAAGGCCAGGCTGGACATTGGGGCTTGGAGCAGCCTGGGGCAGTGGGAGGTGTCCCTGCCCATGGCAGGGGTGGCACTGGAAGGGCTTTAAGCTCCCTTCCCACCCAAACCAGTCTGGGATTCCATGAAAGTGGGCATTTTTTACACCTCTAACTGGTGTGGTGGCAAACACACTGAAGATGTCTCAGCCTTGAGTGCAAAGTTCAATGAATTTGTGTTTTTCCCCACAATTTTAAACAGTATTTTACCAGGTAGTTTTGAATTTGATTTTTGAATAAACATTTTAAAGGGGCTTTCCTGAAGATTCCCCCCAGTGAGTGTTCCCAGAAATGTTGTTTCGGCTTTGGGGTGGGAGTGGTTCCCTTGCAGGAGGGTTCCCCCCTGCCTGGGAGAGCTTGTTCAGGTACAATCCTCTTTCTTACAATTGTTTAATACTCTGCTCACACCTCTAAAGTCTCTCTAATGCGTGTGAGAGACTCTGAGTGATGTGAGGTCACCAAATGAGGCAGTTCTGCACCAGGAGGTCTGGGGGTGAAATCTTAATTTTGCCTGGACTAGGAGAAAGTCTCTTCTGAACCTAAAAATGCCACTTGGCTCCACTGAGGGTGTCCCAGTGCTCCTGTAGGGACTGTGACCTGTGCTCGGAGCGCCGAGTCAAAGCTCAGTGTCATTAGCAATAGTTAAAAGGATTGGAAAGGCTGGGGTTCCCAAGCACCAGAGGATGGAGAGGGTAGTGACTGGAACTACTGAAGGAAACGGGTCCCAAAGTCTGTGTGCCCGAGATCTGGGAAAACTTGGAAAAAAAGAGATCCCTGTCCCTCAGACTGAGCAGGGACGTCTCTGCCTGACTGGAATGTTCAGACAGTTTCTCCCTGCATGGTAAAATTATTGGGCTCTGGTCATGAAATCATGAGGGGGTTTTTTGGTCGAAACTCAGTGGCACAATCAGAGGTTCAGTTCTGTTTTCTGGTGTTTTATTTTCAAAGCCATTCCCTTGGAGGGTTTCTTTTTGGGCCTGTACTTGCACAGGTACAGAGCGGCAGCATTGCCAAGTCAGGTGTAAAACCCACCATGGGATCACACCATGAATTTGCTGGATGATGATGATAATAATAATATTATCTTTGCATGCTTTTCTTTGAACAGTATGTTTTCATGCGAATAATACATTTTCACCCGAATAAGCCATATCATTTTGTTGTGTGGTTTAGGGGGCATGGTGGTGTTTGGTCGCAGGCTGGACTCAATGCTCTTGGAGGACTTTTCCAGCCTAAATGATTCTGTGATTCTCTTTTATTCTTTACTTCCCAAAACATTGTGGGTCGCTTGAAGCTCCTCGAACAAAGCTGAGCCCTGGCATTGCCTTTTCCCCGTGGCTGCCTCTCTGGAAGCCCCCAGCCGTTCCATGGCTCATGGCTAAAGCCAGCAGGGCTGGAGCTGTTCAGCACAGTAAATCCCCCTGGCCTCATCCACGGCAAATCCCCTCCAGGAGCTGCATCCCCAGGGCAGCCCCGGCCCCGGAATGGAGTCTGTCCCGTTGCTGCTTCCAGAGGAGCGGGGTATTTAGGGAGAGCTGCAATTAAACACCCAGCTGTTGATTGGGAAGCGCCACAGTTGTGACGGTTCCTGGAGGAGCCACCGCAGCCACACAACAGTTTTACTTCAAAGGCTGGGATTATTATTTTTTTTTTTCTTTGCCTTCTCTCAAGGAAATGTGAAGGTTTTAATCTGAGCCTGGGTGTAGCTTGTACTGAAAATGTGCTGCCAGAGCCAGTGGAGCCCCTGGCACCGCTATTCCATGTGATTTGTGGGAAGGAACAATTTGCTGGAGGTCTCTGAGGCTCTGTGGGGAGGGTTAATAACTCCTGGAGAGGTGGGAGAAAAGAAAGAATTTTATGTCTCCTGCAACCTGCAAGACTATGAAATGTTTCCAAGTGTAATTTTCTTGAAGTTAAAGTTGAGGTTATTAAGGTTCACTTAGCAGATAAAGTTTGCCACAATTTTCTTGGTCTCTATGATCAGATGACAAGATTTCTAATTTATAAAAGCAGAGCAGGATGTTGGGGGCTCTGAACCATGCTCAGGGGATACACCCAGGGCCTCCCAGCTCCTCTCCTTCACATGTATTTTTATTTACAGGGAAATTTGAAAGCAGTGCATTGAAGTTCCCCCAGTAACCCTCGGAGCTGGTTTCAATTTGTTTGCCTTTGTAAGGCTCGGTATAAGCAGCGTGGAGGTCGGGAGCTGGGGGTCCTGCTGGCAGCCCAGGGTGCTGCCACCCCAAACCTGTGGAATTACTGTGTTCCTGAGCATTTTATAAATGGGTGTTCTGCTGAAACTTCTGGGAAAACAGGTCACCTTTGAAAGAAGAACAGGTTAATGTCAATGTGGAGAAAACCAAAGCGGTTTTCTAAGGAATTTAGAGGGAAAGAAGAGTTTTCATATGGAATGTGGGTTGTTATTACATTCCTGACTTTGTGACTCTTGGTGTAGTCATTGTTTGGTGCTTTAAAAAACACAAAGGGGTGCCCTGTATGGATGTGAATTTATTTGTTCCAGGCAAGGCACAGCCAGGATTTCTGGGCCGTGGTGCAGCTGATGGAGATCTCTGGAGTTTGTAATGGTATCATGATAAAAAGAACCACTCAAACAGAAATGGGAAGCTCAGCCAAATCTGCCTCATTTCATTTTGTGCTCCCCTTCACAGGCTGCAGCAGAATTCTACCAGCAAAGCTTCTGCTCCCTTATGGAAAGTAGGAAGGCCCTGGAAGTGTCCGAGGCCAGGCTGGATGGGGCTTGGAGCAGCCTGGGACAGTGGGAGGTGTCCCTGCCCATGGCAGGGGTGGCACTGGATGGGCTTTGAGGTCCCTTCCAACCCAAACCAATCGGGGATTTTAAATCAAGCCCAAGACAATTCTTCACCTTCTTTTGAATAAACTGAGCGGGTTAAACTTGTGTCTGCCTCTGTAGAACTCCAGTCACTCCTGTGGGGCTTCTCAGGACCTTCTTGAAATTTTCAACCTCTCGTTTTGGAATGTGGACACCAAAGGAGGCCGGGCTGGGCCGTTGATGGTCTCACGAATACAACACAGGTTGATAAATCCACCTTCCAGTTCCTACTCGCTCTCCACTTTCCTGTCACTGACAGTGGATAAAGAACTAGAGAGTATGAAAAGTTATTTCTGATCTCTTGCGGTTGTATTAGTGTAAGAGAACAGCACCTTTCATATCAGCGATGTTTGTTGTATTAATGAGGCAAAAATAGCCATTAACAGGCCCTGAGCATGCACTTGAATTTCAATAAGTGCTTTCTGTGCAGAGCCAAGCAGAGATTACACATCAGACTTAGCAGCTACTGGGGATGGCCAATTTTTAAAACACAGACACTTCATTTGGAAGGTATTCTAATGCTAAGATGGAGATCTTAAATTAAATACCCGATCATCTAAACTCATCCAGTGTTTGATTTTTAGGTCTTACTGCTTCATCCAAGCTCAAGATGAAAAGACAGGCGTTAAAATGTATAAATATGCTCAGTTCCTCAGCCAGCTCTAATTGCCTAATGCCCTTCCACACGTTACTTAAAATGGATCACGACTTAAGAAGACTTATGTACATTCCATGGATAAAATTTATTGATTTCCTGCTCGTCTCTCACGGCAGAGGAGAGCACAAAGACAGCGGTGTGTCTCATACAGCAATTTCAGTCCACCCCAGCAGCGCAGTTTAGCCAGAGCACAACCTCCTCGATCCGTGCAACACATCAAATCCTGAAAAACACACATTGCCTGTGCTCCGCAGGGTGGGAAAACAGCAGGGCCCCCCGGGGCAGGCAGGCAGGCAGTGAATGGCACACAGCAGCTCCCGTGGCTGCTGCAGACGGATCCTGCGAGCCCCGGTCCTGCCCCGTTCCCTTCCCGGCCCTGCCGGGCTCTGCCGGAGCTTATCCCCGCACCCAGGGCTTTGGGGGGTGTTGCGGTGCCTGCAGCGCTGCTGCCTCTGCCTGGGGCTGGGCTGGGGGTGCTGGGTGCCGCTCACAGCCAGGGCCCTTCGGGGGCTTCGGACACCTCCGGGTGCCGGAGCTGCAGGCAGCGCTGGGGACGCGGCTGTGCCCACCCGCCCTGCTCGCGGTGCTTTCCCTTCCCTACACTCCATCCATCCATCCCTGAACTGCTGGGTGGGAATGAACGGAGCCTCCTGGCGAGCTCTGCCCACACCCCTGCCCTCTGGGGCCGACAGCTACAGCCCAAACCGTGCTCTGCCACCTTCCCTCGGCTCAGATTAGGATAAAATTAAAGACTCTGTTTGTGCCAGGGTTTTGGAAATATTGGTTGTCTACTTCAGGGTTTTTTTTCAGCGCTCCAGAACATCTATTTCATGGTGAGTTTTGCCTCCTTGCCATGCTCTCAGCCTCTTATCTTCCAAAATAAAGAAATCTATGCTTCTCAAGTTAAACATTTGGTCAATTGGAGTTTCGAGGTATGGGTTTATGTGTATGTACCAATCTTTCCTTGCATACTTGGTTTTGAACGATATTTTTAACAAGAAAATACATAGAGAGGTATTTTTCCACCTTTAGAAAAATACATAGAGATATTATTTTATTTTATTAATTAAATTAATAACTAATTCTGTATTAAACTGGAGTTATGCAAAAATATGTAGGCTCACACTCAGGAGGTAAATCTGTTATGTGCAGACTTAGAATCATAAAATCCCAGAATGGTTTGGGTTGGAAGGGACTTTAAATCCCATCCAGTCCCACTCCTGCCATGGCAGGGACACCTTTCACCATCCCAGGCTGCTCCCAGCCCCATCCAACCTGGCCTGGGACACTTCCAGGGAGGAATTCCCTCCCAATATCCCATCTAACCCTACTCTGTTTCAATGTGAAGTCATTCCTCCTCTTCCTGTCCCTCCAGGCCCTGTGAATCCTCTCTCTCCATCTTTCTTGTTGGCCCCTTCAGGTAGTGGAAGGCCACAGATAGAATTTATACCATTAGAATTTTATGCCAAATTGAATACGAAATTTTAAATTAAACAACAACAACAACAAAAAAAGTGCAAAACTTTCAGAAAGTTTCAGGAAAAAAACCAACCCCCAACATCTGACTTGCATTTCCCAGACCATCTGCATGAAAATCCTTTTGATTCCCTTCTCTCAGGCTCTGTGTGCAGGCGTTGTGTGACTGTAATTGTGCTGCTGGAGGTGTGTGAGGTGGGAGTCAGGTGGGCACAGCGAGGGGAGATTGATGGAGCCGTGTTGGGCTAATACAGAGCAAGAGATGCTAAAGGCTTGTGACGCTCACATTTGCCTGTTCTATTACTGTGCTCTAAATGTTGTTTACTCGGTGGCTCCTGAACTGATATTTCACTCATCTCAACTGGCTTTATTAAAAAAAATGATTAAAGCCCCCCCCAAGAAAAATGAAAACAGAAGAACAAAATCATCTCGCCCTCATTTCCCATGAAGGAATTTTGGAGGCTCCCAGGCCGTTGTTTTTCATCTCAGATTAGAGGGGGCTGTGCTCATTCAGAAAATCTCCTCTGCATACACGGGGCTGATGCTGCTGAGCTGGGGGGGACAGGGGAGATGGAGAAAGGCTCTGCAAACCGGGTGCTGAGGTGCCTTTAAGAGGGCAGGAATGGGTGACTGTCCCTCAGCTTCCTGGGGACGAGATCGGGTTAAAAACCCCAACATTTGAAAATAGATGGTAAATGTGAGGAGGTGGTTTTGGATGTGAGGTAAATACAGGATTCGATCAGTGTATGGGGGGGGTATAGCAAGGTCAGTCTGCCAATAGATCAATAGATCAGAGATTAGGGCAGGTTTGGGATGGAGGGCACCTCAAAGCCCATCCAGTGCCACCCCTGCCATGGGCAGGGACACCTCCCACTATCCCAGGCTGCTCCAGCCCCAATGTCCAGCCTGGCCTTGGGCACTGCCAGGGATCCAGGGGCAGCCACAGCTGCTCTGGGAATTCCAGCCCAGACCCTCCCCACCCTCCCAGCCAGCAATTCCCAATTCCCAATCTCCCATCCAGCCCTGCCCTCTGGCACTGGGAAGCCATTCCCTGTGTCCTGGCCCTCCATGCCTTGTCCCCAGTCCCTCTGCAGCTCTCCTGGAGCCCCTTTAGGCCCTGCAAGGGGCTCGGAGCTCTCCCTGTGTCCTTCCCTTCTCCAGGGGAACATTCCCAACTCTCCCAGCCTGGCTCCAGAGCCGAGGGGCTCCAGCAGTGCTGTGAAACATTCAAGTCCTATTTTCTTTTAATTTTTTCCTTCTCCCTATTACATGGGGATGTCCTGCCCTGTCTTGTGACAAACATGAGTCAGGGCCTAGCTGAAGATGTGAGGAATGCTCATTTTGGATTCCTGTTCCTGTTCTCTGTGAATTGCAGCCACTGCAGGAATTGTCACAGATCTGTGTCAGAACAGCCCAGCCTCACCTGTGTGTTTATAGTGGGTGTCCCTAAAAATCCAGCAGGATGAGCCTGTATCAGCCCCAGGATTCAGAAATCAGGAAGAAACTACAAAGTTTCTCCCAGGGAAAGGTGTCTTTTAGGATAATGTGACTTTTAGTTTAGACAGAAAGAATTTGGAATTTCTTGTCAGGTTGATGTTGAGAATTTGGCTGATTTTCTCTTGAAAAAATGGGTATTTCTGTGCACCTGGGCACAAATATTCTGTGTATTTAGGCTGGATTTCTTCTGTTTGGGCTTTTGATTTCGATTTTTTTTGCTTATTTCTTCATTTTTATTTTTTTAAGGGGTCATCCTTTTACTCTCCTTTATACCAAACACATTTTTATTGCAAAATATTTTGTGGCCCCCAGTTTCTCATTTTGCAACACACCCCATCTTTTTCTCATATTTTCGTTGGAGGGAGATTCCCAGGGCTGAGCAGTGGGCAAAGCTTCTCTGTTTCCCCAGAATGTGGAGAGCTTTAACCTCCCTCCCCACGGGTTTTCCATGCCTGCTGCAGGCCGGCGTTTTCCCCTTGTTTCTGGTGTTGGGCTCACAGAAACACTTTCAAAATTCCTCAGTAGCTTTGCACTGGAAACCTCCGTGCCCTTGCTCTGGCTGGGGTTTGATGAGCACTGCTGGCACTTATTACAGATTAAAATCACATTCAAAGTCCCCTCGTTCTGAGCTTTTCCCTAATCCGGGCAGAATCAGCCCCGCTCATCTGCTCTGCACCCCCTTCCCTTCCCTTCCCTTCCCTTCCCTTCCCTTCCCTTCCCTTCCCTTCCCTTCCCTTCCCTTCCCTTCCCTTCCCTTCCCTTCCCTTCCCTTCCCTTCCCTTCCCTTCCCTTCCCTTCCCTTCCCGAGCTTTTTGCCACCTGGGTGGAACTCCTGCTATCTGATTTTTTTCTGTGCTGCTGCCATTAGAGGGAAATGATTTTTCTTCAGTTTGCTCAAAGCCAGATTTAAAGGCAGGTCCCCGAGGCAGCAGGAAAGTCGATCCCCTAAGCTACTCCCTCATTGTTTGCTTTTTTACATGTAATATCCCATTTCTGAGCCGGGCTGTAATTTAAAATACAGCACACACTACGTAAATACATCCCTTAGAAATGGGTTAATATGACATTTAATGGAAATTAACTGCTTTTATTGTGGTGTTTTGTTGCACCACCATGTGAAAAATGGATAAATCCACTTTATATACACAGAAATATTGCCCAGGCTTTGCTTTTTCGCCACTTTTTTGACTTTAAATGGATGTAGCTGCACTTATGCTGCTGAGCTCGTTTAAAATATATCCAAATATACGTAATTTTAACACAGCAGTCCACCTAAGAATTCCACCTGCATCTCTCCCCCATTAGTTATGTACTTATAGCACTGGAAAATGCAGAGATCCGTGGGGAAATTCCAGATAAACCCTCGTATTTATTGCAGGGCTGGAGCAGCAAAGGGTTACTTGAGCCCAGGCATTGTAAGTACAAGCAACAGGACTCCATTGGCTTTAATTTGTCCATGTCTTTCATTTGATACTCCCAGTATTAATAGCTTTGCAAGGAAATTCTGCAGTCATTAATCATAATAATTAATCAGATCCAATTATATTGCATATAAATGCGAACAAATTGCTGAAAAAATAATGATCTATCACCAACATGTCACGAGGAAAAAGAGACTAAAATAGTAATTAAGAGCAGGAATTTAGTTGTGTGCAAGTACTCTGTGCCTGATTTTAGCAGTGTGATGATCTGATGATGTAATTAGTGGGAAGAAAGTCAAGCAGGCTTTTGCAGCAGACCCCTTAATGACTGTGCAATGCAGGAAAAAATATCCTTGCCTTGCTGACTGCTTTTATATTTACTGTTAAACCCTTGCTGGTTTACAGGGATGGTTGGAAAAATATGGCTTCTGGCATTTTCCACCCAGCTTGCCTTGAGATGCTTCAGAAATATTCAGAATTCCCCCCCAAACTGGGGTGGAGCAGCAGTGCTTACCCCTGCACGAAGGGTGTGATCCGGGTGTAAACCTACTCATTCTGGTAAATCTAGGAAATCTACTCATTCTGGTAGATTCAAATCTGGGTGTAGCAGATTTAAAGCCGTGCCTAGATTTAAACCCATTATTGGTAGCATTAAATCCAGGTGCAGATCTGCTAATTCTGATTTACTAAAGCTGCTTCTGTGGAAATAACTCTGTAAAGGGCCCCCCATTTTCCTGTCACTGCCAGGTGCTGGGTAACCAATTTGTGCTCCAAGCAGCCGCGTGTTTATGTTTCATTTCCTCGAACCGCCCTTGGTGTGGCACAGGACGCCCCATGGCAGTGCCAGCCCTTGGCCCCCTCTCCCACACCCACCCCTGCTCTCCCCCAGAGGCAGATTTTGGGTGCCACTGCCATGCACACCCTGCTCAGCACACACTGAGCGAGCACTAAACCGGTGTTTTTAGGAACAGCACCCCCCAGTCTTTAAACTCTTGTGCCCTGCTCCAGTGGATTACACTTGAAACAGTGACTGAAGATTGATGAGCAGGTTTATGACAGATTTTCTACTTGAAAATAAATGTGAAGTTCATCATAGTTTTCAATACTAAGCACTGCACTTTCCTGCCTTTGATCTGGGTGTTGTGACTACTACAAAGAAATAAAACCTTATCTTACCTTTTCCAGCATCTACTGCAGAAGACCTCAATAATGCATAAGAACATCTGGAAGTGCGGTAATTTTGGCTATCAGAGATAAGAATTGACACAAAACAGGTAAACCCTACAAAGTCATCATGTTGAAATGAGCTGATTAAGGTCTGGGAACATAAAACATCATGTAGAATGTTTTCGTGCTTGCTCCATCTTCCCATTTTATATATATTTCTATATAAAAGAAGGAATGCCAATTATTTCATCTTTTTTCCGGTGTGTTTAATAGGTTGATTAGCTGGGAGCCATATTATATTTTTATATAAAGAGACAGGAGTGACTGCAAATCTGTTGCCATCTTTTTCTGTTTAGAGTTAACTGTGAGTTCATAGAAAATACATGGGCATAGTAAACAGGGGTTTGAAATGACAATTTTTTACTGGTTGCAAGTGCTAATTGCTAGTTTCTCAAGGGTATAGAATTAATCACCTGCTAGATTTACAGTCTCTAGGTTGAGACCTGAGGATGGAGGCAATAAGAAAAGCTCTTGAGGGACATATCATATGGTGAGTCTAAATATCAGTCTCTATGCATATGTAAATTGGCAACAAAGTTTTTTCAAAGCTCAAGTATGCTAATTTCAAACAGGCAAGACTAAAGCTCGCTTTTAGCAGCTGTTTAACGTCTGCCTGTGGGTGGTAGAGAGAGCTTAAAATACAAGCAAACAGTGGTGCATAAGTAATTAAGCAACATTTTGCTGGGCATAAATAATTCTGTTTATATTGCTCTTTGAAGAGTATGGAATACAAAATAACAGCTCGAGTGCACCTTTGGTCACCAGAGGTTGGCTGTGCCTCCTCTTTACCTTTGCGCTGCTTCCACCTTTTCCAGGCAGGAATTAAAGGGGGGTCGGGGCTGCTCCTGTCATTTGTGTGTCAGAGAACTTCACTCTGCATTGCAGCAAAACAAAACAGACGCTGGAAGGTTTTTAACGTGGTGTATTTGAGCTCAAATAATTCCCCTTCCTTTTCCCCTCAAATAATTCCCTTTCCCTTTCCCCTCAAATAATTCCCCTTCCCTTTCCCCTCAAATAATCCCCTTCTCTTCAGTTCCCCCGCCTGAACCTCCCCAGTGCTGCAGAGTGGGTCTGGGTTTTTAAAGCAGATTTATCTCTTTGGAGAGCTCTGCACTTTCACCACATCAAAGTTGATAAAATTATGCCGCATGTGCTATTTTGCTAAATTGTAAAAATTAGTGAGTCAACTCGACTATTTTCAAGGTCATAAGGCTGTTGATAATCCATAAAACAAAACAGCCTGACTTTTGCAGTTGTTATCACTTAAATTATTGCATGCATTAAAATAATAAGATGGTTGCCTTTATGGGATTCTCCTAAACCCGGGAGTCACTGAAGTGACTGAGCACAAAACGCTTGTGTAATTTTGATGGCTGCTCTGAACTGCCAGAATTGACTAAAAGCTGGAAAAACTAAAACAGAGAGATTTAAAAAAATATCTCATTTGACTCAGTAAAGACCTTGAAATTAATCACAAGGAAGATGAAAGATGTAACATGATTTGGGAACATCTAGTCTGGAAAAAAGGATTATAAGTACTGGCTGTGATAAGAGTCAGGATTTTAGAACTCGGGTTTGATTAAATGCTGATGGTTTAAAGAATTAGGAGTTAAAAGAAGAGGTGGTTTGTGCAGGAAACCCTCTGTGCTGTTGTGCTGGGTGCTGCAGCGAGGGCTGGCACCAATATTCCTGCTGGTTTGGTGGCACTGCTGTTCCCAGCTCGTGGTGCTGGAGAAGGCAGCAGGAGCGGAGAGGGGAGAGAGCCTTGTGCAGCAGAAATGCCGAGGGCACAGGGGGCTGCGTTTGGAAATGGGGGGCTCTGGGTGCCTGGGAGCTCTGGGGAAATCGGGCAGGAAGCTGGAACAGCTCCTCTGTTGATGGCATTTTCCCGTTTCCTTGGAAGTTTGGATTTGTGGATGGCCTGGGCAGGTCCTGGCTGCAATGCTGGGGAGCCCCCTCAGCACTCCCAGCCCTCCTCAGCACCTTTCTTTTGGAACACCTGCACGCTGTGGGCTCCCAGGCTCTCAGCCTTCTCTTCCCGTTCTCTCCCAATCTCCTTACCTTTTTCTCCGAGTTTAATTATTCATTCCCTAATTTGCTGCCTCTCCCTGCACACTCCCCTGGCAATTTGTCACCGTGGCTGAGCAGCGGCGCCGGGGCTGAGGTGCCAGCACTGAGACTGAGGGGGACACGTTCCCAGAGCCACCAGCACAGCCCAGTGAAACCCAGCCTGGCCAGGCCTGGCTTAGGAATGTCAACTCACTGGCTCCAAATCCCAAACAAGAAGTGACCTGTGGAATCTGGGGAGTCTGCCTCAGTTTCTGCTTCTCCCTGGTTCAGCACAGGCCCTGGCACAGGGTGCCCAGAGCAGCTGTGGCTGCCCCTGCATCCCTGGCAATGTCCAAGGCCAGGCTGGACATTGGGGCTGGGAGCAGCCTGGGACAGTGGGAGGTGTCCCTGCCCGTGGCAGGGGTGGGGTGGATGAGTTTTAGGTCCCTTCCAACCCAAACCAGTCTGGGATTCAGTGACCCCATCAAATGAGCTTAAAGATTGGGTCTGGTTATGGGACCAGTGGTGCTGGAGGAGTTGATGGCCTGGAAATGCAGCTCCACTAATTAATTAATTATTCCAGGTCACTTCGAGGTGACCCCACAGGGAGGTGGCAGCTGGACACTGGGTGTGGGCAGGAGAGAGCCCCAGGAATGGGCAGTATCCTCTGAGGAAATGGAATGGGGCAGCACAGGAAAACACAGGAGTAGATGGTCCTTGAGACCTCACTGAGCAGAGTTTGGTCATTCCAGTTTCATGGTATTCCATGTTAAACCTGGAATTGTGCATGGAGAGCTCTGGCAGTTGAAAATGGAGGTTTTGCTAAATGGCTCTCACGATGCTTGGGCTGTGCCAGGACAAGGTTATTTAAAGCTGTTCACATTCTAAAAGAATATTATGTTGAAGGTCCTTTCACCTGAAAATCTCCCTTCTCCTTTCTCTCCTCCCATTTTTAAATGCCCTCTTTAATTCCTGAATGAGCCCCTATGTTTGCTGTTGTGATTACAGTTACCATTTTCTATCCCTTTGGCTGAGCTCTCTTCCTGCCTATAAAATGTGACTTCTTCAGACTCGTTTTGTTCTCTGGGCCTCCTCCCTTTCCCCTCTTTGGGGTACTGGCTCTGCCTCTGCTGTTGGAGGGAGCCAGTTTGGGGTCAGCTGCAGGAAAGCAGAGGCTTGCACCGAGGACAGGCTTAGGAAATTCAGAAATTAAGACATTTTGGGGGTTTGTGGTGATTTGCTCACAGGGACAGGTGACAAATATGTTCACATTTATTATTTCTCTTAATAAAGAGCTGGTTGTGGCTTTCAGTCTCCCCCCCAATATCTGAGGGGAGTTGGCCTCTTACCTGGCTTAGGCAGAAACCTGTGCTCACCTGGGAAAAAGGCATTTCTCCATCTCCTGAAGGATTTTCCTGCTTAATCCGTGGAATTTGTACTGAATGCATTTTCCAGTTAGCAGTAAGAACCAAACTAACATGAAAATAAAGAAGAGAAAAATACAATTTCTAGCCAAGTGGCCGGTTACTGGAACAGGAAGATCCTTGCAGGAATATGGAATATAATCCCATTTCTTGCCAGATTTGTGCTCTGGGTTTTCACTTTTGCAGCAGCTGGGAGATGTCAGGAAACTTTGGGGGATGCTGTAAAATCCAGTGGTACGGGGGAGCTTTTACTGGGAAATCCCAGCTTTGGCTCCTGCCCATTTGGGAACCTTTCCTTGCAAGGCACATCACCACCCTCAGGCTGTGCTTCCCCACGTGTCCACGTGGACTCCTTCAGGCTCAGGGGGGTTTTTATCCATGGGAGAGGGGAGAACCTGAGCCCCAGCTTTTCTCCCGGTGAGAGGCTCATCCGTTATTTAGGACAACAGTGCAGCTGTGGAATACTATATTTTAATAGTATATCTGGAGAACAACATCCTGTATTGATTTTTCATTTTGGTTTGTTTTTCCTCAGGGCTTTTTTATTGGTATGATTATGTGAGTTTGCTCCCACCTGCTACCAAGCACTCGCTTTCATCTTATGGGCACTCATTTGCATAAAACCTAAAAGCAAGGGATAATAACAAATATTTGGCTATTTCATGAATTTCAAAATTGTTTTCATTATCAGGGAGAAATACTTCTGCAGGGCCTTTATTTCCTACTGAATTTTTGATTGCTGGCCTTAAAGGAAAATAAAAAAAGGGAATTTCCTATCTCTTTTCTTTTAGTAGTATTTTGCATTTGCTTGAGCATAAACGTTTCACAGTAAAAACAATCTGATGAAAAGAGAATGACCTGCTCCCAGTGCTGTCAGCTTCCCAGTAATATTATGGGATTAAAAAAAACCATCCAGGAAGCCACGGGTCCAGGTAGTTTGTGCCAATCCAGGGAAGATTCCTTCCGGCTCCGAGACACTTGCACATTATATTAAAAAAATAAAACCCAACCCTCTTCAGCTGTCAGGCTGCTGTGGCAGAATTTAGTTCTGTTCTCAAGAGCTTCCCTGTCCCATGAGTGCAAAGACAATAGTGCACTATATAGAGAGCCAATAAATCAATTAGCTGTAACAGCCAGCGTTCAGGAAATGCATTTATTCTCTTCAATGAAAACACAGTTTTTACTTGTAGCCATACTTCATACTGTTAAGGTCAATTTTTCATGTGGAAATTAAATCCAGTGGATGAAAAACTGCTTGTATATTCCATAAAGCAGGGAAGAAGTGTTCTCACTGATGTGGGATCACAAGTTTGTTTTATTTGTAATTATCCTTCTGCAGAGTAATTGAGATTCCAAACAGTGGCTTAATGGCTCGGCGCCCTCAAATTACCACTGCCTGTAACTTTACCTTTCCAAAAATAAGTGAGCTTTTCAATTGCAACACAACTCCTAAAGCCTGGGTCATTTTAGAACAATTAATTGAGAGAGGTGATTAATAGCTTAATAATGGGCTGCTCTGCGAGTGCCGGGAAGGCGTGGAAAGGGAATATGCAATTTTGTGTCCCTAAAACAGCTCCTAATTGAAATCCCCGCGGCTCGCCTTCCCTGCCTGCCCCAGACTCTGCCTCCGAGCCCCTGCCTTGATGCCACCCGGGGGGACCATAAATCCCAGCTCTCATGGGCCCTCCTGGGTGCGGGATCCAGGGGCAGGGAATGCCAGAGAGGTTTCAGCGCACGGGGCACCGGGAATGCCACGGTGTTTGGGCAGGGGAGACATGGGTCCTGTCGGACAGGATGAAAGCACCGCCCAAAGCAGCCAGCCTGGAGCAGGGGAGTGGGGATTTCCACTCCCTCCCTCCCTCCATTGCTCCGGAGATGTCCGACACCCCTGCTCCTGGCTCGGAGGGGAGTCACCAGCTGCTCCCAGGGGGAGAAGGGAGATGGAGACCTGCGAATGTGGAGGAAGCAGAACAAGTTTAGCAGTGGTCTTGTATTCTTTACATGGGGGCCACCAGCTCTGGGTTGCAAACAGAAATAATCAATAAACAAACCAAAAAACCGACAAAAACCCAAACAAGCTCCAGACCTTAGGGGGTCAATTTGAAGTAGAACCGCTCCTCAGGATTATGCTGCCCAGGAATCCCAACGAGACAGGGAAATACAAGGTCAGGGTTTGGATGGATGTCCAGGTGCTCCAGAATTTCCGTCATTCAGGTTGGGAAAGACCTCCAGGATCACCAAGTCTGACCTTTGAGCAGATCCGCCGCTGCTGAGGGTGCTGGGTTTGGGATTTCCTCACCCTGGAGATACGAAGTGAGCAGAACTGCAGCTTAAGTGAGGTCATCTCTTAGGAACTGTGGAAATCAGAAATCACCTGCCTGTTTTCAATAGTTCTGCCCAGGCTGGCATCTGCTGCTGTGTTTGATCTTTCTGAGACAGAGGGCTCCAAGTTTGGACAATGCAAAACTCTCCTTATTTAAGGGAACATGGTCATGCGGTGTCCATAGGGCAAAACATTCCTTCCAGCCTTTGTCCTCCAGTTTCTGCTGGTCCTTTGTGTGCCTCATGTTCACAGATCTCTGCTTCTCACACAAGTTTCTCCTGACTTGCTGCTGCCTGTGCTGGTTTTGGGCAGAACACCACAGCCCCCTCCAGGAGTCCCTCCCAGCTCTGGGCCCTGCTTTGATGGTGATGAAAACCCAGTGCAAGGAGAGGAGCAGCAGGGAAAACAAAACGAGTCCCTTTTTCTGCAGGGCAGAGTGGGGAAGGGTCTGGTCCTGCTCCATCTGCAGAGCAGCCAGACCTGAGTCTGTGCTGGTCACCTCAGAATGATCAGCTCTGGTAAAATATTCCTTAGGCTGGGTATAAGTTTAAACAAACTGCAGTTTAAAACCAGCTAATGAATTCATTTGCGTTAATTAATGCATCCTAAGCAATAGTAATTAGCTGGAACTGTCATTTGGCTGGAGTACAGGTAGGACTCACTGGGAGCATGGCTGTTCCTCCGGTATTTCTGCATTTTCCACAGCACAGCACCATGTGAAGGCACTGTTGAACAGCAGCGATTTCTGGGGAGATCTGCTACTGGAGATGAGTGAAAAGATTCCCAAAACTGTCATGAAAACTGATTTCTGCTGCCTTGCAGAGGTAGGGGGAAAACATTCCCCTCCCCAGCTGGGGAACTGGTCTGGGCAGGTGCTCCAACTTAAAAGGACAAAGCCTGTGTTGGGCACAAGTTTAATTTGGGCCAGGCTTAGGAGAGCTCCGGTGGCAGAGCACAGTGAGACATTCCCAGTGGGAATGGCAGAACTTGTTCAGGAAGAAAAGTAAGCTTGGAATTCTGGAGCTTTGGGAGTCCTACTGGCCCTGCACTGGGAAATTGGGTGGGAAGGGATTAGTAAATTGTTTTGCAGTTGTTGACCTCCCGCTGAGTTTCCTCAGACTTGGGTCAATAATGGACACATTTATTCTCTCCTTTTAGTCAGAGAACTCCATCAGAGAGAGAGAATGGAGGTAAACAGAGCAGGGCTCTGAAAAGGGAGCAGAAAATAAGATTTTTATTGTAGCATTTGCATAATAGTCATCTTACAAAATTGCCTGGGAATAATGGGAGGAGGAGATGGGGATGAATAGGTTGAGGAGAAGGAAAGTCAATTTTTAGTGGTGTTAGAAGTGATAATGTTCTCTCCTCCCTTAGATACAAGAGGGAAGTGTGGCAAGGCTCCGTGGAAGGGACTGCCAGCCCTGGGATTGCAGCCGGGAGGGACCTGCCCGACAGACAGTGCCAGCCACTGCCAACACTGCCCACATCACGGGTCAGGGGCTCCAAAAACCCCCGGGGCTCGGGGCCTGCCTGGGAGGTGTCAGAGAGCTCCAGGGACAGAGCTGTACCTCCTCTCCTGATGTCCACCCTGCCCCTCCCTGGCTGGGGCCGTTCCCTCTCCTCCTGTCCCTGTTCCCTGCCAGCAGAGCCCGACCCCCCCGGCTGCCCCCTCCTGTCAGGGACTTGTGCAGAGCCACAAGGTCCCCCCTGAGCCTCCTTTGCTCTGTTTTTTTTTAAACTGTAATTCCATTTTTTAAAATTTCATAATTGTGATGACTATTACTGATTAATTGCCTGCTGACCTCCAGGTAGGACTCCCTGTCCAGCTCCAAACCTCAGCTGATTTCCTCATTTTCGGCCTTAGGTCAGTGCTTGCCCATGGTCAGAGTACTTAATTTAGTTAAAAAATTTGGGATTAAATACAGCCATACTGAGTACCCACAGTTAAACTGATAGAAACACCCCTGTTTACTTGGTGCTAATTTTTGGAGGACATTTTGGGGTTTGGAAAGAATTTAAATTCATGCTTGAAATGTATTGATTAGTGCGACTTAATTTTTCTTGAGCTCTCTCTGATAGTGCTGTAAATATTTTCATTTGTTACGCATAACAAAATACACATTAATCTGTCAGAATATAAATGGCTTTCTGCTGGCCACTATGGCTTGAGGGATTTACTCCAAGTTCCTGGTGCTGCTGTTGCCCCCAGGATATATAATGTATATTTTAAGGGAATGTGGATTACTGTAAGACACTTATATTATTTGTGTGATTAATATTAGTGTTACAATGAATGAGGTCCTGTGGTCTTACTTTGCTCTTAGAGTGACTTAATCATTTCTCACCACGGTGAAGTCATCTTAATAAAACATTCCATCCAGTAGTTTGTTTTTGCCTCAGATGTGACAAATGCGGCTGCGGCAGGACATGAATTCTCTGTTATTAAGTATACAGTATCATGAATTTAATTTCCTGTATGACACGTCCATGATGTCCTCGCGGAGCAGGGGCAGACCTGAATTCCAGCCCGTTTCTCGCAGCCCGGGCGGGACTGCAGGAGGACCACGGTGACATGGGGGGGGGTTTAAAGTTCACTCCTCAGCACAGCTGAAGTCGTGGATGTGGAATTTCGCACGCCAGAAAAGGTCAGGCCTGTGGAGGGGTAGTTAAACTTTCATGGGTGTAATTTGCCAGGGACGTGCGGGAGCCCGGAGCTCGGCATCCCGCTGGCACCAGTCCTGTGTCCCGGCGTGGCAGCGCCGCCTTCCCTGCTCCCAGCGTGGGGTCCCTCTGTGCCAGGGCCCCTCTGCACTGGGCATCCGTCCCCTTCTGCCAGAGCCCAAATTATCCCGTGAGACCCTCGGTGGGAAGGAGATGGAGCCCGACCCTTCCCCTCCTGCTCTGCTCTCCCTGCCCCGTGTCACGGCCCGGCCACGTTGGCTGTGTGTGTGGGGCAGCCCCAGCTCATTGCGGAGGCTCTTGAGGATGAACCATTCCCAAATGGAATTCGGGCCTTGGCACGGGCTGGGAGGTGGCCAAGGGGGTGCTTTCCCCAGCCCCCTTCCCCCAGCAAGGTGTGGGATCCCTGTCAGGGCCCAACCACTGCTGCACGTCCCCTGGTGTGCGGAGCTGTTCCCTGGTGCAGTCATTTAACCCCATCACTTTTGAACTCCTATCAAAGCCCTAAAGGCCTGTTCTGACATGAGCTGCTTCTGGGCTTGCCTTTCCACATGGGGCTTGTGGAGGTGCCCCAAACTGAGGTGGGGTGGCCAAAGGGTTGAGCTGCTGTGCTCTGCCCTGGGCAGGGGAAGCTCACGGAGTGACCACTGCTTGTAAAAACAGAATTACGGAGTGATAGAACCTCAGGAGGCTTTGGGCTGGGAGAGACCTTAAAGCGCCTCTCATTCCACCCCCTGCCATGGGCAGGGACACCTCCCACTATCCCAGGCTGCTCCCAGCTGGGGAGGGGCTTGGAGCAACCTGGGGCAGTGGAAGGTGTTTGGAAGGGTTTGGAAGAGTCTTTGGCATCCCCTCCAGCCCAGGCCAGTCTCTCATTCTGTGACATTGTCCCTAAAACATCACCCTCGTCCCCGTGGTGCCGCTGGCCCCGTTCCGTCAGCATCGCTCCCCAGCACAGCCAACGATGGATGTTGGGACAGCAGAGCCCCCTCTCCAGAGCCTGGCAAACGCCTCCTGTGGTGTGAGCAGGGCTTTGTGAGGGACCAGCACTGAAAGCCCCGCTCTGCCACGGCAAACGGGGAGCGAGCGCTTTACGCCTTAAAGGACTTAGAATTATCGAGGTTCCAGGGAGAGTCGTCTGCAGTGCCAAAGAATGATGCTGGTAATTACAATAAATTCATCCAGGATACGGCGGACAAGAGCTTTAAAAACTTCAGAAACATCAATTAAAGCCCAAGTTCTGTGCAATAAGCATCAAAAATTGATAAAAACTCAAATTTAGGTTTTTAGATTTAGTGTTTAAATCAATCAACTGCAAACAAGATTTAATTAAAGAATATTATTTCAAAGTGTAATTACCTACTGGGATTAGAATGAACCTCTATTGCCCATAATGTTCTCCTACTGTGATCCCACACTGAAAAATGTTGAGTTTTAGATTAATATGCATCTTGTAAGTACAAGTCCTAATCTCAATCTTAAAGGACATTTAAAACACACTTGGAACCTTCTATGCAATCAAGCACAGTGTGACTACAATGTCCACCATGCTAAATTTGTGATTACATTTTTTATGTGCATGATTTAAATCGCTTTAGCAGCCGTCCAGGGAGCATTTTTCCCTGCATATTAATTACACAAAGGCTTTGTCATGTGAGGGCTCGGTGGTCATGGTCTGTGATCCAGCTCAGTGGAGCTGGGAGCAGGCTCTGCCCACGCTGTGCACACCAAGCCCGGCTTAGAGCCCCGAAATGCAGCCGTGGGGAGCAGGGAGGGGCCTGCCCAGGGGAATGCCACTCATCTGGGGACATCTGCAGAGTAATTGCCTAAAAATCTGCAACGGCAAGAGCGTGTTCACACATGCATCCACAGGGAAACGCTGTCCAGTGCTCCAGCACCCTGCAAACCCAGCAGAATCCCAGGAAAAAGGACCAGAAACCAACCCCAATCCGTACTCAGACGGAGACTTACATTATCCTTTTGATTCCAGCTACTGGTAGTCGAAACTACTGACTAATTCTATTTTTAGTTTCTTGGTTTTTTCCTTTCCATCTAAATACTCTTTTTTGTCCCTACAAAATTACCTCACAGGTCTAATTCTTTTATATTTTTGATTTGTCCTTCTTACTGGGATCACCAGCTCTCAGTTTGGGAGGGATTCACTGCACAGTGCTGTGAGTCACCCAAGTGTCCTGCAGTAAATGGGGCACATTTCTCTAGAATTTGCTTTAGCAGTTTTAAACCCTGTTTTAATATTACCCATGGGAAATTATATCTGAGGGCCTATTTTAGGAATTTGGGACCCTGGAGTATCCTCACTCACCAGGCTGGACCTGCTCACCTCTCAATGCACTCCTTGTGCCAACAGAGAGCCAGGGTTTGCTGGTTTAGTTTAGGCAGAGACCAGATTCTGCAATCCTTAATCATTTCTCACTTAGGGAACCTTTAATTGAAGCCATAACTAGGCCGTATTTTTGTTATTCTAATGATATTCCTGGGACTAATCACGTCCCAGAGACAGCCTTGGAACCTCTGCTCCCCCTCCTCCTGCACAGGAACAGCGAGAGGACAACGACAATTAGAAAAGTGCTCAGAGCTTTAAAAAAGCACTTCTGGCAAATCCCAGAATCACCTGGGCTGGGAAGCCCTCAGAGAACATGGAGCCACCCATTCCCAGCACTGCCCAGGCCAGCACTGCCCCTGTCCCCCAGTGCCACACCCCCAGGGCTTTAAATCCCCCCAGGAATGGGAGCTGCACCTCTGCCTCTCAATTCCCCTCTTTTTACACTGGTTTTATTCATTCTCCAAAAACAGTGAGAAGATAAAAGTGAGAGCAAAGCCACGTGGAAAATGGATTTGTGTCACTCCAGCCCTTGGCCAGAGCCCGGAATGTTCTGGTGGTTTCATCCTGGAGGGAGGAAAAGCCCCAAGCCTTTTCCACAAAACCTGGAGCAGGATTTGTTGTGATTCTTTCACCTGAAAGCTGAGGAGCATTTGCACTACAAATGTGGTGGGAATGCTGGGATGGGTCCAGCTGCTGGAAGAAGTCAGGGGGCGATGTCTGTGCTGGATTTCTCAATCTACTGAGCAAACTCAAAAAGAGAAACAAAACAACTTCAAATATTTCATTTTAGTGAAATTCTTCTTCCTTATTGGTAAGATTTTTGAGGCTACACCAATAGGCCAATTGGGAAGGAAAACATCATTTCATGGTGAAAATCCTGCTTTGTCTGGCTTCAAAATACCCAGACTAAATATTTGATTTTTTTTTGCCCACATTACACGTTATTCTTCAGAGTTTGCCAAAATTGTGAATTTGGCTGCTATTTTGTTTTTCCCCAAAATATGTTCAGACTACCCCTCACACACAGATGTTTAATGTTTAATGTAATTCCTGCTTTTCCAGTGTTTCTTGATGTGAAATTTATAGGAATTGGCTGCTTCTCTGTCTGCCAGGGTGCAATGTGGGGATGGCTGGGATGCCAAAATCCTAATATCCTAAAATCCTCAAGGTTGGAAAAGACCCCCAGGATCACTGAGTCCAACCTCCGACTGCAAAAGGCCCAGCCCAGCCAGGGCTGCTCTCCCAGAATTCTGACACAACTTTCTTTCCCTTGAAACTTATGCTAAAAAGCCAGAGAGATTTTTGAAGTGAAAATGCCATTTTCATGCCTCTAATGTCTTTTATGGTGCCTTCTAATAGAGGTGCACATTAATGAAATCTCTCCTCGCGGGTTGGGAAGCGATTTTTCTTGCCAACCCACCCCAAAACGTTGGCCTTTTCCATTAAATTTTAATCAGTCTCGAATTTTGAAATCTCAGCATAAAGCTCTTGATATCGGGCTGCTTTGATAAATTATAAAGGTAAACTTTAATGAACAGTGAATGGGATCACCTTTGCTACTTGGGGGTAATAGAATAAAAAAGCAAACAAACACATTTTTCTTACTGCCACATGCCTCTCCTTAATAATAAGTTTTGTGTCTTCTGCAGAAATGGATGCTGGATAAAGTCTCATTAAATTAGCTGAGTGATGGAATAAATGCACAGCCCGTGGCTCTCCCGTCCAGAGCAAACTGAGCAAGGGTCTGATATCTCCGAGTTCTGCTTATTTACACATGCCTCGGACTCTTCTCACAGATATGTAAATTATCCTGGTTAAAACTAAATGCTAAAGTCTACACCATTAGTCTTCCACTTCATGATCTCCACATGGGGCTGTTAGAGGGATAATGTACCATACAATACACGGTTTACTTTTAATTAATAGAAAAAAAATGTGAAATGAATATTAAATGTAGCTTAATGTGAAAGAAACCTCAAAGCAGTACGGTTGTTTTTTTGTAGGGTTTTTTTGTTTGGCTTTTTTTTTTTTAAATATTCAGCTCTGCTTTGGCAGCAGGAAATAAGAAATGTGGTAAGAACCTGGAAACATCCTGGAAGCCTGGGGAAAGGAGGACAAGCAGGAAAAGGCGCTGGAAAAGGGAGGTCAGAGCCTCCCTGTTTGCCCTGGGGAGGGCGCCTGTCCAGGGGGGCTCTCTCAGAGCTCCCAAAATCCCAGGGATGGGAATGCTCCCGCTCCCTGTGGAAATCCTGCCCCACCACCTAAAGCAGGAATTGAGGGCTCTGCTCAGGGCTCCCAAAATTCCAGCGATGGGAATGCTCCCACTCCCTGTGCACCCTGTGGGAATCCTACCCCACCACCTAAGGCAGGAATAGCAGAATCTGGTATTAAATCTTAATATAAAACCACCTCATCAAATAGAAGCATTTAATTAAAACACAAGATCTGTTTGTCTGCGTTATAATTCAACGTGTCAGAATTAATGCCCCTGTTTTTAATAAATAGAATTACCAATTCACAAACAGTTTATCACACTGTTCCCAACCCCGGGATGGAATTTTAATTATATCCCATTATTTATTGCGACCAAACGAGCGCGTTCCGTAGTATTTGCCGAGAGCACGAGTCGGGATTTGGGAGGAAAAGCCCCATTAAGTCGCGCTTTCCTCGGGTGCCGTCCCCTTTGTCTCACAGGGCTCACCTAGGATAAGGTGGGAACGTGGGGATGAGCCAAAGGCTGCGAGCAGCCCTGTGCAGGCTTTAGGAGATAACGAGGCACTCACTGAAGGCGCTGATTTGGGAGATTAAAGGGTTTGAACTAAAGCCTGAAATTAGCAACTTCTCATCCCCTCCCGAGCCAAAGCAGGCTCTGCACGGAAATAAAGACCCGAGTTTTAGCGGCTCCTCTGCAGGGAGAGGGGGACACTCACCCAGCGCTGCTGCTCAGCGCTCAGCGATGCACACGTTCCTCGCTGGGATGTTATCCCTGTAAAGGCTGGGAACGGCACCAGTTAAACCCCAAAACCGGCCGGCCCCTGCCAGGGAAAAGGGGTTTGTTTAATGCACTGAATGTGGAACCCACGGGAAAGGAGAGGGCTCTGCTGCCAAAGTACAGGGAGACTCCTGGGGTTTGCAATGGGGGGGTAAATGTCCAGTGGCTGGGTGGGAAGGGAAATCCAGGGTCTGCTTCCCGAGGAAAACTCACAGACAGGATGGGTTAGATGGGATATTGGGCAGGAATTCCTGGCTGGGAGGGAGGTGAGGCCCTGGCACAGGGTGCCCAGAGCAGCTGGGGCTGCCCCTGGATCCCTGGAAGTGCCCAGGGCCGGGCTGGAGCAGCCTGGGATAGTGGAAGGTGTGGGATGGGAAGAGCTTTTGAGTTCCTTCCCACCCAAACCAGTCTGGGATGTTGTGGTTCCATGAAGTGGGTGTCACGTCCCCTTTCAGACTCCTGGATTTCCATGAAAGGCTGGATAATGTCACAATCAACATTCCCATTTTGGAGAGGGTGCAAGGAGTGTCTAAAGAGGCACCGTCCCTCTTTGTGGATTGAAATAACACCACTGTTTCAAACACTACACTTCCTGGGGATTGGCCATTGTTAAAAAAAAAAAACCAAACAAAGATCAGGATTTCAAACATTTATTTAAATTATTTAAATTGCACAAAATCATGTTTGTTCAAGAACTTCAGGAGGTGAAAAATTGGAAATTTTTTTTTGTGAAATCCAATGATCAGCAATGAAGCATTAAGCTGTATTGATTTCTCTGGGGTTCCTGAAGTGGGTCACAGTTTGGGAGGCTTTTAAGGGCTTTCACATCCCTGTGTTTTTCCCAAGCCGTGTTTGTTTGCAGGCAGCCCCACCAGGTTACTCTTGGAGACAGCTGCTGGTGCTCCAGCTGAGCCCACCACGCATCCAGGGCTCCCCACAGGTGGTGGCAATTCCACCCCCTCATTGTGTCTGAGAGGGACCACCTGGGAGGAGGAGGAGCAGCAGGAGGTGCCTGTGGGGAGGAGGGACCCCAGAATTCCCTTTATCAGCCGGTGGGACAAAGTAGCCCTCAGGGGAGTAGGGTAACGTGCTTCAGGGGCAGCCTTGGGGACAGCAGGTTTCAGGTAAGCTCCTTGTTTTGCTGTGGGGTGTTTGTAATTATTTGTGGGTTGTTTTTGAAAAGCAGTGGTCAGGAAGTCTGTTTGAAAGCTGATTTCTGTGTTAAGATGTGTTTTCTGGAGCCATTGAGGCTGCTGAGAGCTCGTGTTCTGCTTGGCTCTGGTGCAAAGTACCAGAGTCACTTTTTGTGTGGTTTCCCTTTCTCTGCAGTAGCCAAAGGCCTCTGAGGGAGTTGTGGGGCTGAGCTGAGTTAGGGCTGTGCTGTCCTGGGGGCACCCTGGGATGTGTCTGTTCTTACCTTGTAGGATTTGTTATTGCTGGGTACTGAAGCATTATACTGGGGACAGGGGTGGGGGCTCTGGGGCTGTTTTGGTGTGGACTGAGATGATTTGATGCTCTTGTAGTAGCAAAGTAAGATTTATAAAACTTCACTCGTTTTTTTCCCACACTCTTTGTAAGGTCCAAACTGAACTGATGCTCCCTTTTTGCATAACAATTTCTGGGTGCTTTCTATGACTGGGTTTATTGGCTGCTCCTTTGGGGCCCTCAGACTGTGTTGTAGGGTGATGTCCCTGAGCCTGGTGGTGGCTGAGAATCTCAGAGTCTGTTGGGTGCTGTGACCTTAAGGAAAAGGTCAGGCTGTGTTTTGTCTTTTTGTGTCCCAAGATGTGGCTGTAGCACTTGGGAAGGATGCTGGTTTATCAGGGTGGACTAGGACACTTGCCCAGAGCAAGCTGCTGGCCTGCTCGGGATTGGCCTTTTTCAGGACGGCTTGGACTGCAGGGGGAGGATTGCCTAATTAACCTGTAATTGGGTTCTGTGTCTGCAGTAAACTATCTGCACAGCTTTGCTGGTCAGAACTGGTGTTTGGAACCTCCCCTGCACCACAACCTGGGAGCGCTGTGACCTCTGATGTCTGGTTTTTACTGTTAACAGATATTTTGAGCAGCGCTGTCTAAGGGGAGCGGGGGCAGAAGGAAAGAGCTGATTTCTCTTTGCTTTGTGCAGTCACGCACTGGGTTTACACTTCTGGGCCTTGCATTGCTCAGAGTCGTAGTGCAGGGAGTGAGCTGGGCTTTTCCAGCCTCTGTGGATGAGTGTCTCATTCCCTTCTGCCACGGGACAGGGCAAGAGGCAACAGCCTCGAGTTGTGCTGGGGGAGGTTTGGGTTGGATCTCAGGGAAAACTTCTTCCCTGAATGAGCTGCCAAGGGTGGGGGTGGAGGCCCCATCACTGGAGGGATTTAAAAGCTGTGTGGATGTGGTACCTGGGGACATGGGGCAGCGGTGGCATTGGCAGTGCTGGGAATGGTTGGACCCCATGGTCTTGGAGGAGTTTTCCAAGGGAGTCTGTTCTGTCCAGTTTGCCATCGCAGCATCCCCGTGGCCCAAGGACACCCAGCTGGGCTGGCAACTACTGGGTGCTTTAGGAGACCCACAGGGAAATTATCCCTGGGAATCCTGTGTTTGCCTCACAGTCACAGGCAAACAAACAGCAAACTGTGCAAGTTCCTCGTGCAGTCCGGAGGTGTCCTCAGACAATGACCACAGCCTGAGGATAGCCACGGTGCTCTCCCATCTCACAGCACTCTCAGGGAAGTGATGCCAGCACGCCCAGCCTCTGCCCTGCAGGAATGCAGAGTTCTGTTACAGACATCCCACTGCAGATCCCTCCAGCTCCCAAAAGCCACAATGAATGTATTTACAGCTGAGTCTGTCCCAGGGCTGTAACAAATGCAGCAGATGCCCCGTGGGACTCCCTTTCCCTGCTGCCTTCAAAGCGTGAGGCACAGGCAGTTCTGTGTTTGGGTTGTGCCTCGGGCACTGTTGTTGGGGAGGAGGAGAAGTGGATGAATTCACTTAACCAGGCTTTCAGAGCTTTCCTTCTGAGCCTGCTCTAGGTGGAGTTTTCATTTCCTAAATAACAGGACCCAAAGCTCTGGCTTGGGAGTCTCCTCAATGCTGCAGAGTTTAACTTCTGTGCAGAATAAAAACCCTTTCTGTTGGCTTGGGGTGTTTTGGTTGCTTGGGTGCTTTTTAGCCTCAGCAGGAGGAAAAGCAGAGTCCTGGCAGAGCACAGAGGGGAGGTGGATGAGGGAGGAAATCTGAGTGAAAGCTGCATTTTAACAGCTCTGATCAGCCCGTTTATGATATCATGGAATCATGGAATATTCTGACCTGGAAGGGACAGACACCCCAACAACCCCACCCTGGCAGTGCTGTCCAAACGCTCCTGGAGCTCTGGCAGCCTCAGGGCCAGGACCATTCCCTGGGGAGCCTGGGCAGTGCCCAGCAGCCTCCAGGGGAAGAACCTTTCTTGATCTCCATCCCAATCCCCTGTGGCACAGCTCCAGCCATTCCCTGGGTCCTGTTATTGGATCAGCAGGATGAGAGGATGGGAGAAGGTCCCATTCCCTGGAAAGGATGGGATCTGTGGTGGCCTGAGGGGACTCCAGGTGCTCATCCCACTTTCCATCCATGACATGTGGCCTGAGCCACTCCTGTACAGGATGGATGGTGTCTGGTCTAAGCCAATCTCATACAGGGTCGTTGGATTTCCTTTCAGTGAGGAAAATAAATCTGTTTAAACCTGCCTTTTGTGGACTCTGAGCACACAGGTTTTCCAGAGAGCAGGGCAGTCTCAGTTCTGTAGATGGGAGCGTTATTTGCGAATAAATGCCCTTCGTAGTCTGGAAAAATTATTATTCAGGATGTCTTCCCATCTCACAGGTGAACTATGAACTAATGGTTCCTTTTTGCATAGTTCACTTGACAAAGAATTGGTAGATTTTCTGTGTAATTTGCTATTATCCTAAAACTCTCAGCAAACCAAAATGCCAACCTGGGTTTTAAAATGTGATGTGTTTGAAAATGGAAATTTGACCACTCCAAATAGCAAAATCTTCATTTCCATTAGGATTTTTATGAACTGTCTGATTATAGATCAGAAAAACTCGCACTGTTCTCCAGCCTCCTGCGATGCACAGACAAAATGATGAAAACAAAGGCAATTATTTGTCCTGGGAATGGTGTGTTTCATTTACTGCTTTAGTGGAGGATTTGGTCACATTGAGGCTATTGCATTGCTAAGGACTTATTTACTTTAAAAGGCCAGAGGTGTCTCCCAGCCCCTGGACTCCTCTCTCCCAGGAGAGTGAGTGGGAGCTCACTCCCCAGAGCAAAGAGCACCAAGGTGGGACATTGTTAGTACTGGGATGTGTCTACAGCTCCCTGGCACGGTGACGATCCAAGGATACTGGGATGTCCTCCTGGGAAGAGGCAGGGGCTGGGCAGTGCCATGTCCTCCCCTTGAGCTGGGTTATTGCACTGTGGCCAGCATCTCCTGAGGCATCAGCAGGGATGAGACTGAGCACAGGGACAGCACTGAGGAGTGTCTGGGCTGTCCAGGGACACCCTGGTAGCTGGAGAGGGACTGGGGACAAGGCATGGAGGGACAGGACACAGGGAATGGCTTCCCAGTGCCAGAGGGCAGGGATGGGTGGGATATTGGGAAGGAATTGCTGGCTGGGAAGGTGGGCAGGCCCTGGCACAGGGTGCCCAGAGCAGCTGTGGCTGCCCCTGGATCCCTGGCAGTGCCCAAGGCCAGGCTGGACATTGGAGCTTGGAGCAGCCTGGGACAGTGGAAGGTGTCCCTGCCCATGGCAGGGGTGGCACTGGATGGGCTTTAGGTCCCTTCCACGGCAAACCAGTCCTGGATTCTGTGACATTGTGGAGATGTGGATTCCTTCCCTATCAGGGTTTTTGTCCTTATTCTGTGGATTTTATCCCAGTTTGCTGGCTGTGGGTGCAATATGTCGTGTGGCCCCTTCCCTTGCCCCGCTGGGCTCCCCGTGGGGCTGCTCCCACTCTCCAGTGGGGAAGGTGCGGGGTGAGGGTCCGGGTGTGCCCGGCTGCGGCTGTGCCTCCCGCTGTCCCTCCCGCTGTCCCCGCGTGTGCGGGCCATCCCCGGCAGGTTTATGCTAATGGCCCGCGGTCCCCGGGGCGCTGCAGCCGGCTCGCTGTTATTGCCTAAAGGCAGCCGGGCACAAAGGCAGCCGGGGCCGGCAGGCAGTGCCAGCCCGGCCCCGCACAGGTGCGGCACAGCTGGAGGATGTCCCCAGCCGCTCATTTGTGCCTCTCGTGTCCCCGGGCTCGGCCCCGCTTTGGTGTGCGAGCAGCGGCTCTGCGGCGCTGCCAAGCCTCGGGCTGCCCCCGCTCCTCGCTGCTGCTCCCGAATCCCGGCGACTCCGCAGGATCCCCGCCCGCTCCCCGCATCCCGGGCAGGCTGCGGAGTCCCGGCGCTTGTTCCGAGTGCCGCGGGGCAGGGACCGGGTAGGGCAGCAGGGGAAACACGGCCCCGCTGTGCTGGGGGAGCTCCCTCGGCGTCCCCCTGCCCCAGGCTGTGCTGCTCCCGGTCCCTCCAGGCCGGCTGGAGCTCGGCCGTGTCCTGGGAAGGGGCTGGTGATTTGGTGAGGAGGGTTTTGGCTGCTGCTCCTCCTCCTCAGCGCTGCTCTGGACTCGTTCCACTGAGAAAGCTGCGTTCATTCCTTAGGATTTTGGGGTGGTTGGGGTTGCCATTAATGATTTAACTCTGTCAATGGCCGAGCAAATTAATTCTAGAGGAGTTTTCATTTCTTATGAACTCTGAGAGTCTGGACTTTAAGGAGCTGGGCACTGCCCAGGCTCCCCAGGGAGTGGGCAAGCCCCCGAGGCTGCCAGAGCTTCAGGAGCATTGGGACACCGCTCCTAGGGATGCACAGGGTGGGAATTTGGGGTGTCCGTGCAGGGCCAGGGGTTGGATCAATGATCCTGTGGGTCCTTCCAGCTCAGGGTCTTCTATGATTCTTCCAAAAAGAATTTCTGCTTGTGCCCCATGCAGGATGGAGCAGGATGGGCTCTAGGCCGAGTTTAGGGGTGACTAAACTGGAGTGTTTGCAGGTTTTATGTATTTGGCTGAGGCTGGAATAAACCGTGCAGGGGCTGGCCTCCAGCCCTGGCTCTGTCCTTGGGAGGCCCTGCCAGGAGCAGGTGCTGCTTAACCCGGGCACAGCTCTGATTCCTCTGCCCTGTGCTCCCCTCTCCAACAGGACTCTGGAAATCACCGGACAGGGCACTGACAGAAGAGGTGGGGTTTTCACACACGCAAAACCTCTTCAACACGTTGCTGGCTTTGTGAATTCAAGTGTTGCCCCACCGTGGAGGGGCTGCTGGACGCCCACCCCGGCAAGAAGGAAGCTCTTTAAGCAGATGCTCACTCTGACCCTCTGACAAGGGGCTTGTTCTCACAGTTCTGTAGAACCCCTCTGTTCTGACCCTTGTAAAAGACCCCAAAGCTTCATAATCTAACCCCTGATCAATTCCCAAGTCATCTGTGTTCTTTCCCCTCCACATTTCTGGGTTTCCTCCTCCCCTCCCTCCCCAGCTCTGGCTCCACACAAATGTCAGCGATGGGGTGGGCGGATGTGGCTGAGCAGCCCTTGGAGGGGCTGAGTCCTGATTTCAAACAGAGACATTATCCCACGTGAAGACAGGATTTCCCTCCTGGGGGACTGGAGAGTTCCATATTTCATATTTCACTGCTGGTGTGGTCTGGGATTATCTGCATTTTGCAAATAATTGGTGGGTTTTTTTAATAGGTGTGATAATTTGCATGTGAAAAATATGAGCTCTTAAGCTCTAAATGTATTTTGTCAAATTTTTCTAATAATCTGATATAGGGGAAAAAAAATCTTCAAAGATTTTGCTTTGAGTCCTGTACTTTTAAAAATTTATTTAATAGTTTACACAGTGAATTTCTGTTTAAGCAGTCAACAGAAAAGTGCTACGGCTCAGTCTCAGAGAATGAAAGTGATTTTTGCCTTTTAGGGAAATTCCAGAAATAAAAAACCCAGAGTATTCCTGCTAGTTATTATTTTCATATCACTATTTTTTTAGCCTGAGTAGTTTTATATAAACAGAATCCTGATAATCTAAATGTAGTGATGCTCTTTCTAAGCGAAGAGAGAGACTGCAGAGGATTGGAAGTGATAATTTCCAATCCTAGGATACAGTAATAATGAGCATTAAAATACTTTAATGATGTCAGGAAGAATCTTCCCATGCCAAGATTTGTGTAGTTTCTCTTGACTTTCACTGATGATGGCCAAGGACCGGGGAGTCCTTTCAGGCTGCTGGGATACAGAATCTGTAATTCTGCAGGTTTATTCTGTATCCAGGTTCAGAGATGTGATAGGCACAGGCTTGGGTCAAATCCAGACTGGTCATTCCCATGGAATTGTACTCCTTGTTTGTCTCTCATGTGGACTTAGCAGATTTTTCTGCTCCTAAGAAGACTTTCTGCCGGATAAGTGCTGGATGGGGCTCGGATGGTTTGGGAGGTGCAGCCCCCTGCTCGGGCCCAGCAGACACTGTCCCTTTGTCCCCAGGGGCAGAGCGTTGGCGTTCCCGTCCTGTCGGAGCGGTGGCAGTGCCACAATGTGTCACTTGTGTGGCCTGGCGGCGGGGCCGGGTGCCCTGTGACTCAGTGTCAGCCGCGGGGCCCGGCTGGGTGTGCACGGCCGTGTGCCTGTGCCAGTCCGGCTGTGCCAGCCCGGGCACCGAGCGAGCCCAGCCCAGCCTGGCCGAAGGGCTGCCGTGGTGCAGGTCATTCCCATATCGCTCAGCTGGCCTCTTGTGGGCTTCCTTTTCTTGGTTAAATGGAAGCAGGAAATAGGATTGGAGGTGCTCTTCTGTTGTGGTGGCTAAGTCCACAGTACATCCCCCAAGTTGCCTTAAAAGTGGTCTCTCCTTACAACACTGTGCTAGAAAGTTCTCCCTTGGTCTAGATCCCGCTGGTCACTGGCCCTGTCCCCCCTCCCATCCCTTTTCCCATTGGCCCTGTTATGGCACTCACCCTTGCCTCTGCCCCCGAGCCCTCAGACTGTTGGTATTGGATGCTCTGCCCGCCTTTGGGAGCTCTCGGGATAAAACTGGCACAGGCATTCGGTTTGGGGCTCTTCTTGTGTCTGCCTCCTTTGCGTGTGTAGCCATTAAACGCCTCAGAATTGCATGCACAGAACCCCTCTCGCCTCTCTGTCTCCAGTTCGTGCACGGACTGTGGGTGTGAGCGGCTGTTCACCTGCGCCCGCGAGGGTGGGACGGTGTGCCCGCGAGGGTGGGACGGTGTGCACGTGTGGGTGCTGGCACAGAGCCGCCTGAGCGGCCCATGAGGGACCCAGCAGGGTCGTGGCATTGACCCACTGAAGCCCTCTTCCCTACTCCTCTCTCCATGGAGCTCCTGCAGGGGAGCAGGAGATGTGGCGGTGTTGGTGGGGCATGACCAGGACCCTTGGCCTGGGGTGTTGGCTGCTGTCCCCATGGCCCCATCCTGCTGCTCTCTCACAGGCTCCGGCATCGCCGCTGCCGTGGAGAGATCCCCTTCACCGAGGGACTGCAGGATAGAAATCCCAAAGGTTAATCTATCCATTATTATAAATATTTATAAATGGGTTGGATAAATCATACTGTGTAATTATCTACCTAACTAGTCAAGCCATTAGGACATTAAATAGCACAAATCAGAACTCATTTGGTTCATCATGAGCCTGATATTGTTATGAAACAGCTGAGCAGTGCTGTGAACCTTTCAGGGCTTTCAGGGCAGTGAACTTCAGCTGTGAGGGGTGGTGGGCCTGTGAGAGTGGCAAACCAGGGGCTTTGGTTAAAAACTGCTTGTCTGCGACAGGCAGTGAAAGGTTTCAGCAGCATTTAGTTAAATGTGAACTGACCAACAAAACTGAAATACAGTGTTGAAGCTTCTACGTCCTCTGTTTTGCAGCATTTTAATTCTGCTGCTCACACAAAGTGTATCCAACGTTGGCTGATGCTGTTTGTGGTCGTGGATTGATGAGGGGAGAGGCAGCACCTTGTTTTGCCCCAAAGGCCCTCAGGAGTATCACAGCCAATTGCACAGACACTGTCCCTAAGGAGTGTTTTCCCCATGTGCTTTCTGTGTAGTTAATTCCTAAACTCTTATGGAATTCTCCAGCTATTCCTTTGGTGTTCCTAAAAGCACGTGGGTAACACCCAGGTGTGTGGTGTATGCTGCTGTGGGTGGGTTTCAGTCCATAATTCCAGTGTTCCTGGCACTGTAAGGAGCCTTCTTTCCAACCTTATCCAACCTTCTTGTCGATGACCCTTGTGGGTCCCTTCTGACTCAGGATATTCTCTGATTTCCTGTGCCTTTGCCATTCAAAGGGGAGGTGGGGTGCAAGAGGAAATGCTGCGACTTGATGGCACCACTTGCTGGTGTTGTATAGCCAAACGGGCTCCTTGGGCAGCCAAAGGAGAGACCCAGGGCCTGCATTGTTCTGGTTGGGCTTTTACTTTTCAAATAACACCTGGCAAGAAAAATCAAAACCAAAACCCCCGAACAAAACAGGAGAATGGTTGAGTTTGGGAATTATCCAAAGCAACACAGCTCAGGTCTCATGGATAGATAAGCTGGGGATGAGGTAGAAGTTGGATTGCTGGGGATAGATTCATGGATGTGGCAGAGAGAAACCTGTGACAGGAGTGGGGTGGAAATGGTGCTGGAGTGGATTAGCAGGATTCCTCAGTAGGAGTTGTTGAACACAATTTATCTTGTCTATTAAAATAAAAAACCCTCTTCATGGTATTTCCACTCAAAGCTGATGTTTGTAAACAAACAAATTTTGATTTTTTTTTTTTCAGACCATGCTGAGGTTTCCCTCGCTCCTGGCTCAGTTAAGTGGTGGGAGCCACTCATGGAGCAGTGAGCACTTGCTCTGGAGCCTCTGGATTTGGTGTGTCACTGGCAGGAATGTGGTGGATCCTGGATTCCTGTGTGCTCTGTGGCTGCTCCTGGGGACTGTCCCTGTGCAGAGCAGGAATGTGTGGTGTCCGTGGGCCCTGAGCCTGTGCCAGCCCCGCTGGGGGGGCTCTGCAG